>NC_092744.1:131135567-131346929 GCF_047496795.1 Chiloscyllium punctatum | reverse complement strand
CCGGTCTCTCTCTTTCCCCCCCCCCAGTCTCTCTCGCCCCCGGTCACACTCTTTGCCCCCCCCACCTCTCTCGCCCCCGGTCTCTCTCTTTGCCCCCCACCCCCGATCTCTCTCGCCCCCGGTCTCTCTCTTTGCCCCCCCCAGTCTCTGTCGCCCCCGGTCTCTCTCTTTGAGCCCCCCGGTCTCTCTCGTCCCTGGTCTCTCTTGTCCCCGGTCTCTCTCTTTGCCCTCCCCCCAGTCTTTCTCACCCCTGGTATCTCTCTTTGCCCTCCACCCCCGATCTCTCTCGCCCCCGGTCTCTCTCTTTGCCCCCCCCCCAGTCTCTGTCGCCCCCGGTCTCTCTCTTTGCCCCCCCCAGTCTCTCTCGCCACCGGTCTCTCTCTTTGCCCCCCCCCCCCGTCTCTCTCGCTCCTGGTCACTTTCTTTGCCCTCCCCGGTCTCTCTCGTCCCCGGTCTCTCTCTCACCCCCGGTCTCTCTCGCCCCTGGTCACTTTCTTTGCCCCCCCCGGTCTCTCTCGCCCCCGGTCTCTCTCTTTGCCCCCCACCTCCCATCTCTGTCGCCCCGGTCTCTCTCTTTGCCCCCCCGGTCTCTCTCGCCCCCGGTCTCTCTCTTTGCCCCCCACCCCCAGTCTCGCTCACCCCTGGTCTCTCTCGCCCCCGGTCTCTCTCTCACTCCCGTTCTCTCTCTCTCACCCCCGGTCTCTCTCACCCCCAGTCTCTCTCTCGCCCCTCGTCTCTCTCTCGCCCCCGGTCTCTCTCTTGCCACCCCGGTCTCTCTCTCACCCCGTTCTCTCTCTCGTCACCCCGGTCTCTCGCTCGCTCCCGGTCTCTCTCACCCCCAGTCTCTCTCGCCCCCGGTCTCTTTCTCTCACCCCCAGTCTCTCTCTTGCCACTTCGGTCTTTCTCACCCCCGGTCTCTCTCGCCCCCGGTCTCTCTCGCTCCCGGTCTCTCTCACCCCCGGCCTCTCTCGTCCCCAGTCTCTCTCGTCCCCATTCTCTCTCACCCCTGGTCTCTCGCACCCACGGTCTCTCGCACCCCTAGTCTCTCTCACCCCCGGTCTCTCTCGTCCACAGTCTCTCTCACCCCCGGTCTCTCTCGCCCCCGGTCTCTCTCGCCCCCTGTCTCTCTCGGCTTCGGCCTCTCTCGTCCCCAGTCTCCCTCACCCCCGGTCTCTCTCGCCCCCGGTCTCTCTCGCCCCCGGCCTCTCTCGCCCCTGTTCTCTCTCGCCCCCGGTCTCTCTCTCACCCCCCGGTCTCTCTCTCGCCCCCGGTCTCTCTCGCCCCCCAATCTCTCTCACCCCCAGTCTCTCTCGCCCCCGGTCACTCTCTTTGCCCCCCCCAGTCTCTCTCGCCCCCGGTCTCTCTCTTTGACCCCACCTCCGATCTCTCTCGCCCCCGGTCTCTCTCTGTGCCCCCCCCGGTCTCTCTCGCCCCCGGTCTCTCTCTTTGCCCCCCACCTCCGATCTCTCTCGCCCCTGGTCACTTTCTTTGCCCTCCCCGGTCTCTCTCGTCCCCGGTCTCTCTCTTAGCCCCACCCAGTCTCTCTCGTTCCCGGTCTCTCTCGTCCCCGGTTTCTCTCTTTGCCCACCCCAGTCTCTCTCGTCCCCGGTCTGTCTCGTCCCCGGTCTCTCTTGTCCCCGGTCTCTCTCGCCCCCGGACTCTCTCTTTGCCCCCCACCTCCGATCTCTCTCGCCCCTGGTCACTTTCTTTGCGCTCCCCGGTCTGTCTCGTCCCCGGTCTCTCTCTTTGCCCCACCCAGTCTCTCCCGCCCCCGGTCTCTCTCGCCCCTGGTCACTTTCTTTGCCCCCCCCGGTCTCTCTCGCCCCCGGTCTCTCTCTTTGCCCCCCACCTCCGATCTCTCTCGCCCCCGGTCTCTCTCTTTGCCCCCCCCCCCGGTCTCTCTTGCCCCCGGTCTCTCTCTTTGCCCCCCACCTCCGGTCTCTCTCGCCCCCAGTCCCTCTCTTTGCCCCCCCTGTCTCTCTCGCCCCCGGTCTCTCTCTTTGCCCCCCACCTCCGATCTCTCTCGCCCCCGCTCTATCTCACCCCCAGTCTCTCTCGACCCCAGTCACTCTCTTTGCCCCCGCCAGTCTCTCTCACCCCCGGTCTCTCTCTTTCCCCCCCCCAGTCTCTCTCGCCCCCGGTCACACTCTTTGCCCCCCCCACCTCTCTCGCCCCCGGTCTCTCTCTTTGCCCCCCACCTCCGATCTCTCTCGCCCCTGGTCACTTTCTTTGCCCTCCCTGGTCTCTCTCATCCCCGGTCTCTCTCTTTGAGCCCCCCGGTCTCTCTCGTCCCCGGTCTCTCTCGTCCCCGGTCTCTCTCTTTGCCCTCCCCCCAGTCTTTCTCGCCCCCGGTCACTCTCTTTGCCCCCCACCCCCGATCTCTCTCGCCCCCGGTCTCTCTCTTTGCCCCACCCCAGTCTCTATCGCCCCCAGTCTCTCTCTTTGCCCCCCCCAGTCTCTCTCGCCACCGGTCTCTCTCTTTGCCCCCCCCGTCTCTCTCGCTCCTGGTCACTTTCTTTGCCATCCCCGGTCTCTCTCGTCCCCGGTCTCTCTCTCGCCCCCGGTCTCTCTCGCCCCTGGTCACTTTCTTTGCTCCCCCCGGTCTCTCTCGCCCCCGGTCTCTCTCTTTGCCCCCCACCTCCGATCTCTCTCGACCCCGGTCTCTCTCTTTGCCCCCCCCGGTCTCTCTCGCCCCTGGTCTCTCTCTTTGCTCCCCACCTCCGATCTCTCTCACCCCGGTCTCTCTCTTTGCCCCCCCCAGTCTCTCTCGCCCCCGGACTCTCTCTTTGCCCCCCACCTCCGATCTGTCTCGCCCCTGGTCACTTTCTTTGCCCTCCCCGGTCTCTCTCGTCCCCGGTCTCTCTCTTTGCCCCACCCAGTCTCTCTCGCCCCCGGTCTCTCTCGCCCCTGGTCACTCTCTTTGCCACCCCCCCGGTCTCTCTCGCCCCCGGTCTCTCTCTTTGCCCCTCCCCCGGTCTCTCTCACCCCCGGTCTCTCTCACCCCCAGTCTCTCTCTCGCCCCTCGTCTCTCTCTCGCCCCCGGTCTCTCTCTTGCCACCCCGGTCTCTCTCTCACCCCGTTCTCTCTCTCGTCACCCCGGTCTCTCGCTCGCTCCCGGTCTCTCTCACCCCCAGTCTCTCTAGCCCCCGGTCTCTTTCTCTCACCCCCAGTCTCTCTCTTGCCACTTCGGTCTTTCTCACCCCCGGTCTCTCTCGCCCCCGGTCTCTCTCGCTCCCGGTCTCTCTCACCCCCGGCCTCTCTCGTCCCCAGTCTCTCTCGTCCCCATTCTCTCTCACCCCTGGTCTCTCGCACCCACGGTCTCTCGCACCCCTAGTCTCTCTCACCCCCGGTCTCTCTCGTCCCCGGTCTCTCTCTTTGCCCCACCCAGTCTCTCTCGCCCCCGGTCTCTCTCGCCCCTGGTCACTCTCTTTGCCCCCCCTCCGGTGTCTCTCGCCCCCGGTCTCTCTCTTTGCCCCCCACCTCTGATCTCTCTCGCCCCCAGTCTCTCTCTTTGCCCCCCCCGGTCTCTCTTGCCCCCGGTCTCTCTCTTTGCCCCCCACCTCCGGTCTCTCTCGCCCCCAGTCCCTCTCTTTGCCCCCCCTGTCTCTCTCGCCCCCGGTCTCTCTCTTTGCCCCCCACCTCCGATCTCTCTTGCCCCCGCTCTATCTCACCCCCAGTCTCTCTCGACCCCAGTCACTCTCTTTGCCCCCGCCAGTCTCTCTCGCCCCCGGTCTCTCTCTTTCCCCCCCCCCAGTCTCTCTCGCCCCCGGTCACTCTCTTTGCCCCCCCCACCTCTCTCGCCCCCGGTCTCTCTCTTTGCCCCCCACCTCCGATCTCTCTCGCCCCTGGTCACTTTCTTTGCCCTCCCCGGTCTCTCTCATCCCCGGTCTCTCTCTTTGAGCCTCCCGGTCTCTCTCGTCCCTGGTCTCTCTTGTCCCTGGTCTCTCTCTTTGCCCTCCCCCCAGTCTTTCTCGCCCCTGGTCTCTCTCTTTGCCCCCCACCCCCGATCTCTCTCGCCCCCGGTCTCTCTCTTTGCCCCCCCCAGTCTCTGTCGCCCCCGGTCTCTCTCTTTGAGCCCCCCGGTCTCTCTCGTCCCTGGTCTCTCTTGTCCCCGGTCTCTCTCTTTGCCCTCCCCCCAGTCTTTCTCGCCCCTGGTATCTCTCTTTGCCCCCCACCCCCGATCTCTCTCGCCCCCGGTCTCTCTCTTTGCCCCCCCCCCAGTCTCTGTCGCCCCCGGTCTCTCTCTTTGCCCCCCCCAGTCTCTCTCGCCACCGGTCTCTCTCTTTGCCCCCCCCGGTCTCTCTCGCCCCTGGTCACTTTCTTTGCCCCCCCCGGTCTCTCTCGCCCCCGGTCTCTCTCTTTGCCCCCCACCTCCGATCTCTGTCGCCCCCAGTCTCTCTCTTTGCCCCCCCCAGTCTCTCTCGCCACCGGTCTCTCTCTTTGCCTCCCCGTCTCTCTCGCCCCTGGTCACTTTCTTTGCCCCCCCCGGTCTCTCTCGCCCCCGGTCTCTCTCTTTGCCCCCCACCTCCGATCTCTCTCGTCCCCGGTCTCTCTCTCACCCCCGGTCTCTCTCGCCCCTGGTCACTTTCTTTGCCCCCCCCGGTCTCTCTCGCCCCTGGTCTCTCTCTTTGCTCCCCACCTCCGATCTCTCTCGCCCCGGTCTCTCTCTTTGCCCCCCTGGTCTCTCTCGCCCCCGGTCTCTCTCGCCACCCACGGTCTCTCTCGCCCCCAGTCACTCTCGCTGCCCCCCGGGTCTCTCTAGCACCCAGTCACTCTCGCTGCCCCCCCCCCCCAGTTTCTCTCGCCCCCAGTCTCTCTCGCCCCCGATCTCTCTCGTCCCCGGTCTTTCTCGTCCCCGGTCTCTCTCGTCCCCGGTCTCTCTTGCCCCTGATCTCTCTCGTCCCCGGTCTCTCTCGTCCCCGGTCTCTCTCGTCCGCGGTCTTTCTCGTCCCCGGTCTCTCTCGTCCCCGATCTCTCTCGTCCCCGGTCTCTCTCGTCCCTGGTCTTTCTCGTCCCCGGTCTCTCTCGTCCCCAGTCTCTCTCGTCCCCGGTCTCTCTCGTCCCCGGTCTCTCTCGTCCCCGGTCTCTCTCGCCCCCGATCTCTTTCACCACCCCCGTTCTCTATCTCGCAGCCCCTGGTCTCTCTCACTCCCGGTCTCTCTCTTTGTCCCCCTGGTCTCTATCACCCCCGGTCTCTCTCGCTGCCCCCGGTCTCCCTCGCCCCCGTTCTCTCTCTCTGTCCCCCCCGGTCTCTCTCTTTGCCCCCCGGTCTCTCTCGCCACCGGTTTTTTTTTCCCCCCCCGGGTCTCTCTTGCCCCCGGTCTCTCTCTTTGCCCCCCCCGGTCTCTATTGTACCTGGTCTCTCTCACCCGCCGGTCTCTCTCTTTGCCCCCCTGGTCTCTCTCGCCCCCGGTCTCTCTCTTTGCCCCCCCCGGTCTCTATTGTCCCTTGTGTCTCTCGCCCCCCGATCTCTCTCTTTGCCACCTTGGTCTCTCTCGACCCCGGTCTCTCTCTTTGCCCCCCTGGTCTCTCTCGCCCCCGGTCTCTCTCGTTGCCCCCCCCGGTCTCTATTGTCCCTTGTCTCTCGCCGCCCCTGTTCTCTCTCACCCCCGGTCTGTCTCTTTGAACCCCGGTCTCTCTCGCCACCCCCGGTCTCTCTCGCCCCCGGTCTCTCTCGCCCCCGGTCTCTCTCGCCACCCCCGGTCTCTCTCGCCCCCGGTCTCTCTCGCCCCCGGTCTCTCTCGCCACCCCCGGTCTCTCTCGCCCCCGGTCTCTCTCGCCCCCGGTCTCTCTCGCCACCCCCGGTCTCTCTTGCCCCCGGTCTCTTTCGACCCCGGTCTCTCTCGACCCCGGTCTCTCTCTTTGCCCCCCTGGTCTCTCTCGCCCCCGGTCTCTCTCGCTGCCCCCTGTCTCTCTCGACCCCGGTCTCTCTCTTTGCCCCCCTGGTCTATCTCGCCCCCGGTCTCTCTCGCTGCCTCCGGTCTCTCTCGACCCCGGTCTCTCTCTTTCCCCCCGTGGTCTCTCTCGCCCCCGGTCTCTCTCGCTGCCCCCGGTCTCTCTCGACCCCGGTCTCTCTCTTTGCCCCCCTGGTCTCTCTCGACCCCGGTCTCTCTCTTTGCCCCCCTGGTCTCTCTCTTTGCCCCCCGGTCTCTCTCTTTGCCCCCCTGGTCTCTCTCGCCCCCGGTCTCTCTCTTTGACCCCTGGTCTCTCTCGACCCCGGTCTCTCTCTTTGCCCCCCTGGTCTCTCTCGCCCCCGGTCTCTCTCGCTGCCCCCGGTCTCTCTCGACCCCGGTCTCTCTCTTTGCCCCCCTTGTCTCTCTCGACCCCGGTCTCTCTCTTTGCCCCCCTGGTCTCTCTCTTTGCCCCCCGGTCTCTCTCTTTGCCCCCCTGGTCTCTCTCGCCCCCGGTCTCTATCTTTGACCCCTGGTCTCTCTCGACCCCGGTCTCTCTCTTTGCCCACCTGGTCTCTCTCGCCCCCGGTTTCTCTCGCTGTCCCCGGTCTCTCTCGTCACCGGTCTCTCTCTTTGCCCCTCCGGTCTCTCCTGCCCCCAGTCTCTCTCGCCGCCCTCGCTTCTCTTGTCCCAGGTCTCTCTCTTTGCCCCCCCGGTCTCTCTTGCCCCCGGTCTCTCTCGCCACCGGTCTCTCTTTCTGCCCCCGGTATCTCTCAACCCCGGTCTCTCTCATTGCCCCCCTGGTCTCTCTTTTTGCCCCCCCCGGTCTCTTGCACACCCGCTCTCTCTCATCCCCCGGTATCTCTCAACCCCGGTCTCTCTCTTTGCGCACCCCGGTCTCTCTCACCCCCGGTCACTCTTGCCCCCGGTCTCTCTCTTTGCCCCCCACCCCCGGTCTTTCTCGCCCCCGTCTCACTCTTTGCCCCCTCCGGTCTCTCTCTCACCCCCGGTCTCTCTCACACCCGTCTCTCTCAATGCCCCCCCCGGTCTCTCTCGCCCCCAGTCTCTCTCACCCCCGGTCTCTCTCGCCCCCATCTCTCTCCTTGCCCCCCCCGGTCTCTCTCGCCCCCGGTCTCTCTCTTTGCCCCCCACCCCCCGTTCTTTCTCGCCTCAGTCTCTCTCCTTGACCCTCCCGGTATCTCTCGACCTCGGTCTCTCTCTTTGCCAACACAGTCTCTCTCGCCCCCGGTCTCTCTCTTTGCCCCCCACCGGTCTCTCTCACCCCGGGTCTCTCTCGCCCCTGTTGTCTTTTGCCACCCCAGTCTCTCTCTTTGCCCCCCCGGTCTCTCTCTTTGCCCCCCGGTCTCTCTCTTTGCCTCCCCGGTCTCTCTCGCCCCCGGTCTCTCTCTTTGCCCCCCCGAACTCTCTCTTACCCTCCCCGGTCTCTCTCGCCCCCAGTCTCTCTCGCCTCCGGTCTCTCTATCGCGCCCAGTCTCTCTCGCCACCCCCCACCAGTCTCTCTCGCCGCCCGCCCCCCCCCAGGTCTCCATTACCCCCGGTCTGTCTCACCACCCCCGGTCTCTCTCTTTGCCCCCCCGATCTCTCTCATCCCCCGTCTCTCTCTTTGCCCCCCTTGGTCTCTCTGGTCCCCATTCTCTCTCTTTGTTCCCCCGGTCTCTATCACCCCCGATCTCTCTCGCGCCCGGTCTCTCTCGCCACCCTCTACCAGTCTCTCTCACCGCCCGCCCCCCCCCGGTCTCCCTTACCCCCGGTCTCTCTCGCTGCCCCCGTCTCTCTCTTTGTCCCCCTTGGTCTCTCTGGTCCCCGTACTCTCTCTTTGTTCCCCCGGTCTCTATCGCCCCTGATCTCTCTCGCCCCCGGTCTCTCTCTTTGCCCCCCCCCCCGGTCTCTCTCACCCCCAGTCTCTCTCGCCGCCCCCGGTCTCACTCGCCCCTGGTCTCTCTCTCACCACCGATCTCTATCTCGCAGCCCCCGGTCTCTCTCTCACCCCCGGTCTCTCTCGCTGCCCCCGGTCTCTCTCGCCACCCCTGGTCTCTCTCGCCGGCCCCGGTCTCTCTCGCCCCCCCCCGGTCTCTCTCGCTTCTTCTCCCCCCGGTCTCTCTCGCTGCCCCCCACCGGTCTCTCTTGCCCCCAGTCTCTCTCGCTGCCCCCGGTCTCTCTCGCTGCCCCCCCCAGTCTCTCTCGCCCCCAGTCTCTCTTGTCCCCGGTCTCTCTCGGCGCCCCCAGTCTCTCTCGCCTCCGGTCTCTCTCTCGTGCCGGTCTCCCTCGCCGCCCTCTACCAGTCTCTCTCGCCGCCCGCCCCCCCCCGGTCTCCCTTACCCCCGGTCTCTCTCGCTGCCCCCGTCTCTCTCTTTGTCCCCCTTGGTCTCTCTGGTCCCCGTACTCTCTCTTTGTTCCCCCGGTCTCTATCGCCCCTGATCTCTCTCGCCCCCGGTCTCTCTCTTTGACCCCCCCCCGGTCTCTCTCACCCCCAGTCTCTCTCGCCGCCCCCGGTCTCACTCGCCCCTGGTCTCTCTCTCACCACCGATCTCTATCTCGCAGCCCCCGGTCTCTCTCTCACCCCCGGTCTCTCTCGCTGCCCCCGGTCTCTCTCGCCACCCCTGGTCTCTCTCGCCGGCCCCGGTCTCTCTCGCCCCCCCCCGGTCTCTCTCGCTTCTTCTCCCCCCGGTCTCTCTCGCTGCCCCCCACCGGTCTCTCTTGCCCCCAGTCTCTCTCGCTGCCCCCGGTCTCTCTCGCTGCCCCCCCCAGTCTCTCTCGCCCCCAGTCTCTCTTGTCCCCGGTCTCTCTCGGCGCCCCCAGTCTCTCTCGCCTCCGGTCTCTCTCTCGTGCCGGTCTCCCTCGCCGCCCTCTACCAGTCTCTCTCGCCGCCCGCCCCCCGGTCTCCCTTACCCTATGTCTGTCTCACCACCCCCATCTCTCTCCTTGCCCCCTTGGTCTCTCTCGTCCCCATTCTCTCTCTTTGTTCCCCTGGTCTCTATCGCCCCCGGTCTCTCTCGCCCCCGGTCTCTCTCGCCCCCAGTCTCTCTCGCCCCTGGTCACTTTCTTTGCCCCCCCCAGTCTCTCTCGCCCCCAGCCTCTCTTGCCGCCCCCGGTGCCTCTTGCCCCCGGTCTGTCCCTTTGCCAACCCGGTCTCTCTCTTGCCCCCAGTCTCTCTCACCCCCGTTCTCTCTCTCCCCCGGTCTCTCTCGCCCCCGGTCTCTCTCGCCCCCGGTCTCTCACTCGCCCCCGGTCTCACTCGCCCCCAGTCTCTCTCGACCCCGGTCTCTCTCGCCCCCGGTCTCTCTTGGTGCCCCCAGTCTCTCTCGCCGCCCCCGGTCACTCCCAGTGCCCCCAGTCTCTCTCGCTGGCCCCCGGTCTCACTCGCCCCCGGTGTCTCTCGCTGCCCCCTGTCTCTCTCGCTGCACCCGGTCTCTCTCGCTGCCCCAGGTCTCTCTCGCCGCCCCCCCAGTCTCTCTCGCCCCCGGTCTCTCTTGCCCCCGGTCTCTCTCGCCCCCGGTCTCTCTCGCCCCCGGTCTCTCTCGCCCCCGGTCTCTCTCTCGCCCCCGGTCACTCTCTCGCCCCCAGTCTCTCTCTCCCTCGGTCTCTCTCGCCCCCGGTCTCTCTCTCACCCCCGGTCTCTCTCTCGCCTCCGGTCTCTCTCAGTGCCCCCGGTCTCTCTCGCCACCCCTGGTCTCTCTCGCTGCCCCCGGTCTCTCTCGCCACCCCTGGTCTCTCTCGCCGCCCCTGGTCTCTCTCTCGCCCCCGGTCTCTCTCTCGCCCCCGGTCACTCTCTCCCTCGGTCTCTCTCTCGCCCCCAGTCTCTCTTGTACCCCGGTCTCACTCGGTGCCCCCGGTCTCTCTCTCGCCCCCGGTCTCTCTCTCGCCCCCAGTCTCTCTCACCCCCGGTCTCTCTCTCGCCCCCGGTCTCTCTCTCCCTTGGTCTCTCTCGCCCCCGGTCTCTCTCGCCCCTGGTGTCTCTCTCGCCCCCGGTCTCTCTCTCACCCCCGGTCTCTCTCTCGCCTCCGGTCTCTCTCTCGCCCCCGGTCTCTCTCAGTGCCCCCGGTCTCACTCGCCACCCCGGTCTCTCTCACTGCCCCCGGTCTCTCTCGCCACCCCTGGTCTCTCTCGCCGCCCCTGGTCTCTCTCGCCCCCCCCGGTCGTTCTCGCCGCTTCTCGCCCCAGTCTCTCTCGCCGCCCCCCACCGGTGTCTCTCGCCCCCAGTCTCTCTCGCTGCCCCCGGTCTCTCTTGCTGCCCCCCCAGTCTCTCTCGCCCCCAGTGTCTCTTGTCCCCGGTCTCTCTCGGCGCCCCCAGTCTCTCTCGACTCCGGTCTCTCTCGCGCGCCGGTCTCTCTCGCCGCCCGCCCACACCCCCCCGGTCTCCCTTACCCCCTGTCTATCTCACCGCCCCCGTCTCTCTCCTTGCCCCCCTTGGTCTCTCTCGTCCCCGTTCTCTCTCTTTGTTCCCCTGGTCTCTATCGCCGCTGGTCTCTTTCTTTACCCCCCCCGTCTCTCTCCCTGCCCTTGGTCTCTATTTCGCTGCCCCCGGTCTCTCTCTTCGCCACCCCCCGGTCTCTCTTGCCCCCGGTCTCTCTCTTTGCCCCCCCGGTCTCTCTTGCCCCCGGTCTCTCTCTTTACCCCCCAAACCGGTCTCTCTCACCCCTGGTCATTTTCTTTGCCCCCCCCAGTCTCTCTCTCTCGCCCCCGGTCTCTCTCTCGCCCCCGGTCTCTCTCGCCCCTGGTCTCTCTCGCCGCGCCCCCGGTCTCTCTCGCCCCTGGTCTCTCTCTTTGCCCCCCTGGTCTCTCTCGCCCCCGGTCTCTCTCTTTGCCCCCCTGGTCTCTCTCGCCCCCAGTCTCTCTCTTTGCCCCCCCCAGTCTCTCTCGCCCCTGGTCTCTCTCGCGACCCAAGGTCTCGCTCGACCCCGGTCTCTCTCTTTGCCCCCCTGGTCTCTCTCACCCCCGGTTTCACTCGCCCCCAGTCTCTCTCACCCCCGTTCTCTCTCTTTGCCCCCCGGTCACTCTCGCCCCCGTTCTCTCTCGCCCCCGGTCTCTCTCTTTGCCCCCCGGTCACTCTCACCCCTGGTCTCTCTCTTTGCCCCCCCCAGTCTCTCTCGCCCCCGTTCTCTCTCACCCCTGGTCTCTCTCTTTGCCCCCCGGTCACTCTCGCCCCTGGTCACTCTCACCCCCGGTCTCTCTCCCCGCCCCTGGTCTCTATCTCGCCGCCCCCGGTCTCTCTTGCCCCCGGTCTCTCTCGCCGCCCCCGGTCTCTCTCGACCCTGGTCTGTCTCTTTGCCCCCCTCGTCTCTCTCGCCCCCAGTCTCTCTCTTTGCACCCCCCCGGTCTCTCTCGCCCCCGGTCTCTCTCTTTGCCCCCCCGTCTCTCTCACCCACAGTCTCTCTCGCCGCCCCGGTCTCTCTCTTTCCCCCCCCCGCGTCTCTCTCACTCACAGTCTCTCTCACCGCCCCAGTCTCTCTCTTGCCCCCTGTCTCTCTCTTTGCCCCCCCGGTCTCTCTCGCCCCCAGTCCCTCTCTTTGCCCCCCGGGTCTGTCTCACTCCAGGTCTCTCTCTTTGCCCCCCCGGTCTCTCTCGCCCCCGGGCTGACTCGCCCCAGGTCTCTCGCACCCCAACCCCCCAGTCTCTCTCTTCCACGGTCTCTTTCGCCCCCTGGTCTCTCTCGCCCCCGGTCTCTCTTGTCGCCCCCTGTCTCTCATCAATCCCGGTATCTCGTCCCCACCTGTCTCTCTCGCCCCGGTCTCTTGCTTCCCAGTCTCTCTCGTCACTCCCTCTCTCTCGTACCCAGTTTCTCTTGCCCCAGGTCTCTCTGTTAAACCCTGGTCTGTCTCTCCCCGGTCTCTCTCGCCCCCCCCACTCTCTCTCCCACACGGTCTCTCTCACCCTTGTCTCTCTCGTCCCCGGTCTGTCTTGTCGCCCCCGGTCTCTCTCGTACCCGGTCTGTCTCATGCTCCCTGTCTCTCTTGCACCCGGCCTCTCTTGCTTCCCGGCCTCTCGCCCCAATCACTCACCCCCAGTCTTTCTTACCCCCGTTTCTCATCACCCCAGGTGTCTCACCCACAGTCTCTCTTGCCCCCGGTGTGTCTCATTGCCCACTGTCTCTTTCGCACCTGGCCTCTCTCACTTCTCAGCCTCTCTTGCTCCTGGTCTCTCTCTTGCCCCCGGTCTTTCTAGCCCCCTGGTCTCTCTCGCAAACCCGTTTCTCTCGCTCCTCGGTCTCTCTCGCTCCGCGGTCTCTCTCTTCCCCGGTCTCTCTCACCCCCAGTCTGTTTTATCGACCTCCCAGTCTCTCTCGCGTCCCTGGTCTGTTTCGTCGTCCTGGTCTCTCTTGTCAACCCAGCTCTCTCGCCCCTGGTCTCTCTTGTCCCCAGTCACTTTCGCGCCCGGTCTCTATTGTTGCCCCCTGTCTCTCGTCACCTCTGGCCTCTCTCGCTCCCAGTGTCTCTTGCCCCCGTGCTCTCTCGCTTCCCACCCCCCCGACCCCCCCAGTCTCAAGCCCCCCAGTCTCTCTTGCCGCCTTTCTCTTTCGGCTCCCCCACCAGTCTCTCTCGCCCCCAGTCTCATGCCACCCCCGGTTATCTCTCACCCCGCAGGTCACTCTCGTCATCCCCTTTCTCTCGCCCCCAGTCTCTCTCGCCCTCTGGTCTCTCTCGCCCCCAGTCTCTCTCGCCCTCTGGTCTCTCTCGCCCCAGTCTCTCTCTCGCCTCCCAGTCTCTCTCATACCAGGTCTCTCTCGTTGCCCCCGGTCTCTCTCACACCCCCCCCGATCTCTCTCTCTCGCACCCCACTCTCTCTTGCTCTCACCTCCCGGTCTCTCTCGCACCAGGTCTCTCTCATTGCCCCCGGTCTCTCTCACCGCCCCGTCACCCCCTGGTCACTCTCGCCACGGGCTCTCACCCCTGGTCTCTCTCTCGCCCCCCCACTCTCTCTCGCCCCAGTCTCTCTCTCGCATCCCGGTCTCTCACGCACCAGGTCTCGCTCGTTGCCCCTGGTCTCTCTCACCCCCTGTCTCTCTTGTTGCCCCCGGTCTCTCGTCCCACCCGGTGTTTTGCACCCAGTCTCTCTTCCCCGCCACCTTTCTCTTGCCCACAGTCTCTCTTGTCACCCCCTCCCTCTTGCCTGCGTCTCTCTCACCCCCATTCTCTGTCGCTGCCCCCAGTGTCTTGCCCCCGATCTCTCTTCGCCCCCACCCTCCCTGTGTCTCTCACCCCCGGTCTCTCTCGTCCTCAGTCTCTCTCTCACCCCCGGTCTCTCTCACCCTCGGTCTCTCTCACCCCCGGTCTCTCTCACCCACGGTCTCTCTCTCACCCCCGGTCTCTCTCACCCCCGGTCTCTCTCTCACCCCCGGTCTCTCTCTCACCCCCGGTCTCTCTCACCCTCGGTCTCTCTCGCCCCCGGTCTCTCTCACCCCCGGTCTCTCTCACCCCCGGTCTCTCTCACCCCCGGTCTCTCTCTCTCTCGCCCCCGGCCTCTCTCTCTCACCCCCGGTCTCTCTCACGCCCGGTCTCTCTCACCCTCGGTCTCTCTCACCCCTGGTCTCTCTCACCCCCGGTCTCTCTCACCCCCGGTCTCTCTCACCCCCGGTCTCTCTCGTCCCCGGTCTCTCTCACCCCGGTCTCTCTCACCCCCGGTCTCTCTCATCACCCCCGGTCTCTCTCACCCCCGGTCTCTCTCACCCCCGGTCTCTCTCACCCTCGGTCTCTCTCACCCCCGGTCTCTCTCACCCCCGGTCTCTAAATCTCCCTGGTCTCTCACTTTCCCCGGTCTCTCTCGCCCCCTGTCTCTAACTCTCCCCGGTCTCTCTCTCCCCTGGTCTCTAACTCTCCCCGGATTCTCCTCGCCCCCTGTCTCTAACTCTCCCCGGTCTCTCTCGCCCCCTGTCTCTAACTCTCCCCGGTTTCTCCTCGCCCCCGGTCTCTAACTCTCCACGGTCTCTCTCACCCCCAGTCTCTAACTCTCCCCGGTCTCTCTCTCCCCTGGTCTCTAACTCTCCCCGGTTTCTCCTCGCCCCCGGTCTCTAACTCTCCCTGGTCTCTCTCTCCCTTGGTCTCTAATTCTCCCCGGTTTCTCCTCGCCCCCTGTCTCTAACTCTCCCCGGTCTCTCTCGCCCCCGGTCTCTAACTCTCCCCGGTCTCTCTCTCCCCCGGTCTCTAACTCTCCCTGGTTTCTCCTCGCCCCCTGTCTCTAACTCTCCCCGGTCTCTCTCGCCCCCGGTCTCTAACTCTCCCCGGTCTCTCTCTCCCCCTGTCTCTAACTCTCCCCGGTCTCTCTAGCCCCGGTCTCGAACTCTCCCTGGTCTCTCTCGCCACCGGTCTCTCTCTCAGCCCCGGTCTCTCATTGCCCCCAGTTTCTCTCCCACCCCTGGTCTCACATCCCCCCCCACCCCCCCCCCACCCCCCACGTTGTCTGTCTGCCCCGTTCTCTCTCGTCGCGCTCGGTTTCTCGTTGCCCACGGTCTCTCTCGTTCCCCGGTCTCCCTAGCTCCTGGTCTGTCTCGTCAGCTCCTGTCTTGCTCACCCCCCCGTCTCTTTTGTTGCCACCGGTCTTTAACTCTCCCCAGTGTCTCTCGCCCCCTTTCTCTAACTCTCCCCAGTCTCTCTCGTCACCTGTCTCTAACTCTCCCCGGTCTCTCATCGCCCCGGTCTCGCTCTCCCGTCGATCTCTCTCACCCCCTGGGTCTCTCTTGTCCCTGTTCTCTCTCGCCCCAGTCTCTCTCACCCCCAGTCTCTCTTGTCATCCCCGGTCACTCATCAGCCCCTCTCTCTTGCCCCCAGTCTCTCTCGCTCCTTGTCTGTCTCGTCGGCTCCTGTCTTGCTCACCCCCCGGTCTCTCTTGTCACCCCCTGTCTCTAACTCTCCCCAGTCTCTCTCGCCCCCTGTCTCTAACTCTCCCCGGTCTCTCTCGCCCCCGGTCTCTAACTCTCCCTGGTCTCTCTCTCCCCCGGTCTCTAACTCTCCCCGGTTTCTCCACGCCCCCTGTCTCTAACTCTCCCCGGTCTCTCTAGCCCCGGTCTCTAATTCGCCCCGGTCTCTCTCGCCCCCTGTCTCTAACTCTCCCCGGTCTCTCTCTCCCCCTGTCTCTAACTCTCCCCGGTCTCTCTAGCCCCGGTCTCTAACTCTCCCCGGTCTCTCTCACCCCCCACTCTCTAACTCTCCCCGCTCTCTATTGCCCCCGGTCTCTAACTCTCCCCGGTCTCTCTCGTCCCCGGTCTCTAACTCTCCCCGGTCTCTCTCTGCCCCGGTCTCTAACTCTCCCCGGTCTGTCTAGCCCCAGTCTCTAACTCTCCCTGGTCTCTCTCGCCACCGGTCTCTCTCTCAGCCCCGGTCTCTCATTGCCCCCAGTTTCTCTCCCGCCCCTGGTCTCATATCCCCCCCCACCCCCCCAACCCCCCCGGTGTCTGTCTGCCCCGTTCTCTCTCGTCGCGCTCGGTTTCTCGTTGCCCACGGTCTCTCTCGTCCCCCGGTCTCCCTCGCTCCTGGTCTGTCTCGTCAGCTCCTGTCTTGCTCACCCCCCGTCTCTTTTGTCGTCCCCGGTCTCTAACTCTCCCCAGTCTCTCTCGCCACCTGTCTCTAACTCTCCGCGGTCTCTCATCGCCCCGGTCTCTCTCCCCTCGATCTCTCACCCCCTGGGTCTCTCTTGTCCCTGTTCTCTCTCGCCCCCAGTCTCTCTCACCCCCAGTCTCTCTCGCTCCTTGTCTGTCTCGTCGGCTCCTGTCTTGCTCACCCCCCGGTCTCTCTTGTCGCCCCCTGTCTCTAACTCTCCCCGGTCTCTCTCGCCCCGGTCTCTCTCACCTCTGGTCTGTCATCTCCCCGTGTCTCTCTCTCCCCTTGATCGCTCTCGCGCCCCGGGTCTCTCTTGTTCCTGTTCTCTCTCGCGTTTTGTCTCTCTTTCGCCCCCGGACTGTCTCACCCTCCCCCCCACTGTCTCTCTCACCCACCCCCCCACCCCGGTCTCTCTTGCCTCTGTTCTCTCTTGCACCCGGTCTCTCTCTTATCCTCCGGTTCCTCTCGCCCCAGTCTCTCTCATCGCCTCCTGGTCTCTCTCGCACCCCCCCCCCGTCTCTCACCCCTGATCTCTCTCACCCTCCCTGGTCTCTCGTTGCACCCCCCACCCCCCCACCAACTCTCTCTCACCTCTGTTCTCGCTCGCCTCCCCCCCGGTCTCTCTCGCCCTCGGTCACTCATCCCCCCCAAGTCTCTCTCTCCCCTCGGTGTATCGCCCCAGTCTTTCTCAACCCCACCCCGGTCTCTCTCTTCACCCCTGGTATCCCTCGTCACCCCCGGTCTCTCTCTCCACTGGTCTCTCTTCATTCCTGGTCTCATTTACGCCCAGTCTCACTTGCCCCCAGTCTCTCTTGCCCCCGGTCTCTCATGTCAACCCCTATCTCTCACCCCAAGTCTCTCTCTCACCCCTGTTCTCTCTCGCTCCTGGTCTCTCTCAACCCCCGGTCTCTCTCATCACTCCCGGTCTCTCTCACCCCCAGTCTCTCTCGTCACCCCCGGTCTCTCGTCACCCCCTCTCTCTCACCCCCGGTCTCTCTCGCCCCCCCACCCCCACCCCCGGTCTCTCACGGCCCTGGTTTCTCTCGTCGCCCCGGTCTCTCTCTTGTCCCCAGTCTCTTTCATCACCTCCAGTCTCTCGTCGCCCCCCTCTCTCTCTCACCCCTCTGTCTCTCTAGCGCCCCTCTCTCTCGCCCCCTCTCTCTCATGCCCACTCTCTCGCACCCCTGTCTCTCTTGCCTCCTCTCTCGCCCCCCCCTCTCGGTCTCCCCTCTCTCGCCCCCTCTCTCTCGCACCCCCCGTTACTCCCACCCCTTTTGTCTGTCCCCCTCTCTCTCTCGCCTGCCTCCTCTCTCTCTCTCTTGCCCCTCTCTCTCACCCCCCTGTCTCTCGTCCCCCCACCCTGTCTCTCCCTGCTTTTTCACACTCTCTCGAATCACTGTCGCCTCATCTCCCTTTCTCTCCTCCCCCTCTCTCTCGTTCTCGCCCCTGTCTCTCTCTCTTTCTCTTGCTGCCATCTCCCTCCCTCTCTTGCCCCCTCTGTTTACCCCTCTCTCGTTCCCTCTCTCAACTCCATCCCTATCTCCTCTCTCTCTCTCTCAAGGATGGAGAGAGGGAAGAGTGGAGGCAGATGGAGAAACCGGGATTGGGGGTGTGTGTGATAGAGACAGGGGAATGAGTGAGAGTGAAAAGGAGAGGTGATGAGAAGGAAAGAGTATGCAGAGATAGAGAGGGAGAGCAATGAGGAGAAATGGTAGGGGAGAGGAAATGGGGAGATCAGGTTGGAGTGGGTGGACAGAGGGAGTTAAACCCAGCTCCTGAGCTCAGGGCGCAGTACCCTCCACTTCCCTGAGGACCAGGACTTGGGGCTGAGTCTGTCTCTCTCCAGCTCAGCTCTCAAACACAAAGACACACAACAACATCGGTCACTCTGCTGCTCGGCACGCTTGAATCAACATTTTTATTGGTTACAAATGGAAGTGATGGATACAGTCAGTGGGATGGTGCCTTTTCTCACTGGCCCCTGAGTTGTGAGAAACATTGAAATGTTTCCGTGTAACCCCCCTGTGGGATAAGGATGGACAAACCAGCACTACCCTCAGTCTGTTACCATAGCGACAGGCTGCTCCATCGCTGAAACACTGAACTGAAATGAGAAAATCCCGGATGGATTGATTAATGAGGGAATTTGATTGATGGATGGATTTGGGTGAAGGGATATTTCAGCACATTCTTCAGCTGCTGCCTGAACTTAGTCTGGGTCACGGCATAAATCGCGGTGTTTGTGCAGCAACTGAGGAGCTGCATCATGAAGCCCAATTCCTGCACAAAGTAATCGAGATACACAGACTCATACCCAATATTCCACATCCGGTACCATATAGAAAACAGCATTAACGTTGACCATAACAGGATGAAATTGGCCGAGATCACAAACAGTAAAATGATGGATTTTTTTCGGTTTCTCATTTCAGTGTCAGACTGAGCGTCCCCATCAGTGTGAGCGCGGAGTCTCCTGCGGGCTCTGCTGGTCACTAAAATGTGTCTGACGGTGAGAACATTGAGCAGCAGAATCAGGAGAAATGGGACACACGGGGTTAGAATGTGGTGGAGGAACTCGATTGTGACCCAGACACTGGAGTATTGAACAGCCTCTGTTACCTCACAAAACCAGGGGGAGTTCCACAGCCGATACCGAGCTGTGAGAATAAAATACCAGGAAATGTTCTTTAAACAGCTCAGCACAGTCACTGCTCCCAGAACCACAGCCGCCGTTTTCTCACTGCAATATCTACTTTTCAGCTTCTGGCAACAAATGGCCACAAACCGATCAAAGGTGAAAGTGACGGTGAACCAGACAGAGCAGTCAGTGGCTGCATAAAGCAGGACGGCATGGATATTACACACGGGGACAGAGTCCCTGAGGAAATAAAACTGTTCCTCATAAACAATGGGAATATGTCTCAGGATCAGGTCGAGGATAATGACCAGGAGATCCGCCGCTGCCATGGCCCCCAGGTAACGTCTGACACATGGAGACAATCCACAATCTTTATAAAGCAGGACGTAGATGGTCACTACGTTAACTGTGTGGAAGTAAAACAAACCCATTATCCATCAGCCTGAAGGCAAAGGGACCCGTTTGATCGGGGACCCAGTGAGATTTTCAAATGTGTCCCTGTGTTCAGGAATTTATTAAAATAATTGGAGCTGGAATAACAAATGGGAAGGTCGGAATTACTGACAAAAATGTGACATAAACCACAAGAAACCCTCCCTCCCCAAACACACAGAGACACATCCATAAGGACAGATGGTTTCTAGAACATTCCCAAACTCTCGATCTCTCGAGAGCAGACAAAGGTCACTCCTTCCCAGTTCCTAATGTGGAGGGTGGGAACGTTGCTGTCCTGAAGGATTCTCTCCCAGTTTCCTGAAGACAAACGGAGTTTGGGAATTCCTGTATTTTGGTCTAAATTGTGGTCGATCCTGTGTCGTGGAGAAATGTAAACGCAGGGAAAACGTATTCACCCCTTTAACTGCCTGAGGGGCCTTCGGAACAGTGTCTCCTTCTCTCTGGAACGGGATCTCTTCCCTCGGGATCTTATCGTTTGTTCAATTCACTGACGTCCGGCCGTTCACAAACAATGTCAGGGACAGAACGTTCCGGGAAATGTCAGTTATAGAATGTCCTGGACGGAACGTTCCGGGGAATGACAGTTATAGAATGTCGGGGACAGAACGTTCCAGGAAATGTCAGTTATAGAATGTCAGGGACAGAACGTTCCGGGGAATGTCAGTTATAGAATGTCAGGGACAGAACGTTCCGGGGAATGTCAGTTATAGACTGTCACGGACAGAACGTTCCGGGGAATGGCAGTTATAGAATGTCGGGGACGGAACGTTCCGGGGAATGTCAGTTATAGAATGTCAGGGACAGAACGTTCCGGGGAATGTCAGTTATAGAATGTCAGGGACAGAACGTTCCGGGGAATGTCAGTTATAGACTGTCACGGACAGAACGTTCCGGGGAATGGCAGTTATAGAATGTCGGGGACGGAACGTTCCGGGGAATGTCAGTTATAGAATGTTCGGGACAGAACGTTCTGAGGAATTCCTTGACCTGTCCATGACCATACCCCGCTATCCACCCCACCAACATGATGTACTGAGCAAAGGCCACAGATCCATCCAGCGTGGGGAGCTGCACTGACCACATCATTCCATTATCTATAAACCGCAGATAGTCTGACCAGCACAGCAGGATGTGCAGTGATCGCACGGGAATTAATCTGTAACCCAGGAACAGTTATCCTCCCGGCATGTAGGACTGTGTACCCCACCCAGTACATTGATCTGTCACCCAGGAGCAGTTACCCTCCCAGCATGTAGGACTGTGTACCCCACCCCAGTGCATTGATCTGTAACCCAGGAGCAGTTACCCTCCCAGCATGTAGGACTGTGTACTCCACCCCAGTGCATTGATCTGTAACCCAGGAGCAGTTACCCTCCCAGCATGTAGGACTGTGTACCCCACCCCAGTGCATTGATCTGTAACCCAGGAGCAGTTACCCTCCCAGCATGTAGGACTGTGTACCCCAACCCAGTACATTGATCTGTAAACCAGGAGCAGTTACCCTCCCAGCATGTAGGACTGTGTACCCCACCCCAGTGCATTGATCTGTAAACCAGGAGCAGTTACCCTCCCAGCATGTAGGACTGTGTACCCCACCCCAGTGCATTGATCTGTAAACCAGGAGCAATTACCCTCCCTGCATGTAGGACTGTGTACACCACCCCAGTGCATTGCTCAGTAACACTGTGTTAGATCCCTGCCCAGTGTGGAGAAACTTGCAGACCGGGCTGGAAGTGACAGG
Organism: Chiloscyllium punctatum; assembly: GCF_047496795.1. Taxonomy (NCBI): domain Eukaryota; kingdom Metazoa; phylum Chordata; class Chondrichthyes; order Orectolobiformes; family Hemiscylliidae; genus Chiloscyllium; species Chiloscyllium punctatum. Next base: position 131,326,652 of record NC_092744.1, on the reverse strand, counting down.
ATGTGCAGCGTCCATCCATTTACAGCTCCATATCTCCATTGTTGCCATGACAAGGGGGTGCTGTGGGTATGAACCTCACTGCCAGAGAGAGATGGCGGGGGACTCAGTTTAAATATCACCACATGGGAGGGGTTTAGGAAATAGACAGAGAGGGGGAGACTGAGAGACAGTGTCATGGAAGGATGTGTTCCCAGGTTGCAGAATACTGAAATGTCGACACTTCGATAGCATCCTGTAACAAGAGCCTGTCTTCCCAGGAAAGATGGGAAAAAAGGATCTTATTGTGAGGTCAGATGAAACAACAGCTGCTGTGTGGGTTTGAAATTACGTTTATGTAATTTTAATAAGTGTCTTTTTGAAACAGTACATTACTGTAGAGTTGGAGTAGGGTAATAAGCAGTTAAATAAAGGGGGTCTCAGAGTTGTGAATAGTTGATGTAAAATGTTCAGTTTCAGAGTTAAAAAAATAAATTGATGTTTTTATTTAAACAGTGGAATTTGGGAGTCCTCTGTCACTCATATTTTAACAGTTTACAAGGCCAATTGACCATTTCTTTATGTTTAGTTTATATTACCAGATGACCTCAATGTTGTGTCCTAACAATTGCTGTGTGCATCTGTGTGTCTCTGTGTGGGGCAGGTCTGGCAGTCTCTGTGGTGCTTAAAGTGATGCAATGCCACCCTCTGCTGGCGTCCACACGCCACTGCACAGGCATTGGCAGAGGGTGAAAACCAACAGGGATTCATTCAGAGAGGGGAAGGGAGAGGGCAGCTCCTCACAGCACCATCCAAACTGATGTCTTATCCATGGACTTATCTAAATGTCCTTTAAATGTTGTAACTGTCCCTGCTTTCACCACTTCCTCTGGAAGTTCATTCCACACACAAGCCAGATTCGGTCTAAATTAATTACCTCTCGTGACATTTGCGAATCATTTTTCCTCGCAACTTAAAATATCCCTCAGGTTTGAATCCCCAACTCTAGGGAAAAGACATCAGCCCTCCCTTCAGCTTCTCTGTACCCCCCATTATTTTACAAACCTCTGTAAAGTTACTGCTTAATCTCATATTCTTCAGTGAAAAAAATCCCAGCCTAGCTCAATCCCTCCTTTCCCAGCAACATCCAGGTTAATCTCTTCTGAATCCTCTCCAGCTTAATAATATCAAGGTCAGTAATATCAAAGTGAATAGTCAAGGTATTTTCTTAGGGCACGGGGAGACCAAAACTAGCGGACATCAGCTTAAGGTGAGAGGGGAAACATTTAAAAGTGACCTAAGGGGCAGCTTTTTCACCCAGAGGGTGGTGTGCCTATGGAATGAGCGGGCAGGATGACCAGACTGGACACAGTATTCCAGTAGAGGTCTCACCAATACCGTGTACAACCACAACATGACGTCCCAATTCTGATACTCAAAGGTCTGACCAATGAAGACAAGTGTGCTAATCACCTTCTTAACCACACTATCTATATGAGATGCAAATTTTAAAGAATTAAATCTGACGGCCTAGGTTTCTGTTCTACAACATTCCCAAAGGCCCTGCTTTTAATTTCTAGATCCTGCTGTTGTTTGATTTACCAAATCCAATGCGTCGCATTAATCCAAACTAAACTCCATCTGCCACCCCTCAGCCCAGTGTGTGATATTACTGCCACCTCCCCCTCCTCCTTCAATTTTAAAATGCCCATCCCCGTCTCCAGAATGCCTGCACACTCCAGCCTTGAGTTTCACAAAGACCCTTAGCTTTGTTTGCCTTGTGTGGTTAGGGGGAGGAGGAACAGATTGCAGATACAGTCAGTGGGGAGGAGAGGCTGGACAGTAATCAGCGGCCTGGTGTCACTTCATTGTTTTAGGAAGAGGGCAGTCGCACTTTAGAGGTGGGTAAGAGTGATCGGTGTTTCGGGACCAGAAATTAAGGTCTTCGTTCGTCTCTGGTGTTCAGTAATAAATATCTATTTGAGACCCTTCATTGGGCAGAGTGTGGCTGCAGGATTTCTTTCCTTAATATTGCAGACTTCAGATAATAGCAATTAAAGATGGTCATAGTTAATTTCGATAGCATAGCATATAGACTCAATATCCTACAGTTGAGACAAATATCTTGCATTTGTTTAATAATACAAAGTGTTTTTTGTAATTCAGTCATGGCAACCTGATTATAATCATCCACACCAAACTGAAAATGGGCACTAAAATATGACCCAAAATCTGAGTATGGTAGTTGTATTGGGTAGTGTCCCTGTCTCTGAGCCAGAGCTCTGGATTTGATTCCAATTCCTGAACTTGTGTGGTAGTGTTCCTAGCTCTGGACTAGAAGGCCTGGATTCGAGTCCTGCCTGTTGCAGAGGTATGTCCCAGCATGTCAGGACAGTCTGATGAACAAACACACAGGAGAATAATGTTACAGCTTTGTGGGTATTGTCGAGTGATGCTCGGGGGAGGTGGCAGTAATATCACACACTGGGCTGAGGGGTGGCAGATGGAGTTTAGTTTGAATTAATGCGAGGCATTGGATTTGGTAAATCAAACAAGAACAGGACCTAAACAATTAAAAGCTGGGCCTTTGGCAGTGCTGTAGTACAGAAAACCTAGGGCCGTCAGGTTTAATTCTTTAAAATTTGCATCTCATATAAATAGTGGGGTTAAGAAAGTGTTTAACACACTCTGCTCCACCAGGATAGGGGGTTCCAAAACAAGAGGGCATAGGTTGAAGGTGAGGAGGATTGATTTAGAAGGGACATGAAGATAAATGTTTCACACAGAGAGTGGTGTGTGTACAGAAAGTGCTGTCAGAGGAAGTGCTGAAGGCGGTTACAATCGCACATTTAAAAATTATCTGAGAGGAGGGATATTGACCAAATGCTGGCAAATGGGACTGGATCAGATTTGATATCTGATCAGAGTGAAAAGATTGGACTAACGGGCCTGTTTCCGTTCTGCATGACTCTCTGAGTCTTAAAGAGGAATGACAAAAAATTCTGAAAGGACCTTTCAAGTCATAATTCTCTTCGCTGGAAGTTTATCGTGCCTTGATGTTCATGTTGATTGAAAGCTGCGTTAGGTAAATATTTGACAGAGAAGTGAGCCATGCATAATGGGATGGAGACAGGAACGTGAGGCTGAGACGACAACCTGATCAGTCACAATTTTAGTGCCTGGTGGAGAAGGCTCAAAGTATCTAATGACCCACTTCTGCTCCTCAGTCCCATGTTGCTGTGTTCCATTCAGCCCCTCAAACCTGCTAGACAGTAGCAGTTGGAGGCTACTTACTCCTATAACCTGGTGCACAGAAACAGAGGAGACCATTCGGCCCTTCAAGACTGTCCCACACGGTTTGAGGTGATTTGGGAAATGTAATTGGAAAACTCAGGCTGGGTATGAAAGAGGCCCCTCATTTCTTTTCACAGAGCTTCCCCTCTCTGCAACTTGTGCTCCATTTGTTGGTCATGTTGTAGACCCAAATTCACTGAGAATACAGCCCCCATACGTCACCCAGGGATGGCTCACAGAATCCTCTGGTCTCCCTGTCTGCAAAAGAGCATTCATGAAAATAACACCCACTAACTTTCCAATAACAGAATGGGAGAACATCAGAAACAGGGGCAGGTCATTTACTCCCCAAACCTGCCTTGCCCTTCACTAAGATCGTGACTGATCTGCTCTCGTTCTGAAATCCTGTTCAATACCCAATTCTTCATCGCCCTCAACTCTCTGACAGGTCAGTATCCATCTACCTCCTCTTCAAACACTTTCAGACATCTTGCTGACTAACATTCTTGAGAAGAGAAACCCTGACATTCAATACCATTTGTTTGAAGAAAACACGTGTTGTTCCTATACCATGGCCTATTGATATGAACAAAAGAGGTTGACTCAAGGGTTCAGATAAAAATGACTGGTCCCGATATCAAGGCAGTGGTTGCCTTCTGTTGACATAAAGGAGCTTAACAAAACTGGACATAATGGGAATCAGAGTAACCTCTCCAGTGTTTGGGATCAAAGGAAGATGTTCATCATCTCAGTTCTGGGTCACCTCTGTCGGAGATCCTCAGGGTAGCTTCCTCTTCACAAACATCTTCAGCTGCTTCATCAATGTCTCCCCGCCCCCAACCTCCTCACCATAAGATCAGAAGTGGGGATGGTCGCTGAAGATTACACAATGTTCAGAACATTTTATCCCCCGTCAGCTCCTGAACTGGTTTGTGTCCATGTGCAACAAGACCCAGACTCCATTGAGGCCTGTGCTGTTAAAGTGTCCATAACATTCATGTAACAGCACTTCCTGACACTGCACATTGCCCCAGTAAAACAAGAGTTCATTCACCACCTCACGCTGTTTTCACAGGAATATGAGGAAGCCATTTAGTCCATTGAAACTTTTGGAGAAGAACAAGGACAGCCGATTCAGTGCCTCCAGCCTATCACTCCGGAAGAGAAGGAGTCCAGTGTGATGGTCCACACCAGAGCCCCTCGAAAATATTTGAAGGCGGTAACCTAGACTCTAATGTTTTCTTATTTTAAAGGAAATATAAACTGTCTGTCGCAGATGCAATGTGACTGGTCCAAATACTCGGTGTGAAGAAAACACCATTTATTTAAACGCGGAAGATAAAATAAAACCAAAGAAAGAGGAATTTAGAAGAACGTAATTGTATTGGGCAACTAAACAGAATAATCGATCTAGGAGCTATTACTAATGAACTAGTCCAACATAAGAAATTCCCATAAACACAGCCCTTAGCAAAAAGGAAAATTCAGGAATTGAAAACAGCATCAAGAGAAAATTCAGATAGTGTAGCAGCCAGGAGACATTCCCTGAGGCTTCCAACTCTTTGGAGACCACTATAGTTTTTGATGTTACTGAGAAACCAAAACCCAGAGATCCTAATCTGTGAGAGCTGGCCACACCCATTCAGGCTGCATTAAAATTAACCTAAGGCCTCCCTAGCTGTTTACTCAAGTGGTCTTAACTAACCAGCTTGGTAACGATCGTTCAACATCTCTCTTAAAAGAAACCAGGATAAAAATAACCTCTTTAAGCTGCAGCATTGTCACACTTGTCAGCACATCGAGCTGTCAAACAGGAACCAGTGGTAACCAGTCAGGCCCTTGGCCCTGTCTAATCGGACGAGGAAGAAGCCAGTTAGTCCCTTGAGTCACTGATACAGGAACAGTAGGAGGCCATTCCCACCTCAATGCACTGACAAGAGCGCAGAATGAGGTAATTGATGCTGATTCCTGATCAATGTCTTATGTCCGAAACGTCGATTCTCCTGTTTCTCGGATGCTGCCTGACCCGCTGTGCTTTTCCAGCAATCGACGCTCTACTCTGATCTCCAGCATCGGCAGTCTTAAGGGTCTCCTAAATGATGTTCCAACATGATGAACAAGTGGGGCAGAGGCTGCACAGACAGATTGCTCCACGTTGTTCCTCCTGGCTCTGTTGCTTATGATACACATGTGGGACATTAACGTGGTTTTCTAGTGGTGAGGAGGGAAGCCATATGTCTTGTGTGAAGTCTCAAGAGGGCATCTTCCATCTCCAAGAAGATAGCCTGGTGTTCTCTGTGTAGGGTGGAAGCTGGTGTGAATGGCTACCTGTTTCAGATGGAAGGTATTGTGGCTGCTGTTGGGGATTGTGAACAACCTGACGTTCAGTACAGGGTTCACACACCGACTGCACAATAACATGGGGAGAGTTAATTTAGGCATATAAACTATTAGGAAGGTCACGTTAGACTGATGAATGGACTCTCTAAGTTCAAATAATGGTGATCTTGTTCATGTTGATCATGTCTAGTGCATGTCCTGTTCAGTGTAACCTGTATACCTTACTCTGTCCAAGTCAATTTCCACCCTATGATCTGTCTGGCCATGCTTACTATGATCTGTCTCCACTGCTCATAAACAAAGTGTTTCCCTGTACTGAGGTACACGTGACAATAAATCACACCAATCAATCCTGGTTAAAGTATAGAATTTCTCTCCCTGTCAATGTCTCTTTTGGAAATAAGTGATCGCTGCCACTCCTCGTGTTTCAGCATCACCATTTCTTCGTCTCTCACAGCTCTACAGATTAAACACTCAGCTTCTTTACTCTATCCTCATGTTACCATCACCCGTGTCTGTGGTAAGGAGATCATTCCTTACAAAGGAGATCAAATCTGTACAGAGTGCCCCAAATGCTCTCTCAGCAAGCCTCTACAACAGCAGGAAGATGGCTTTACTTATGTACTCGAATCATCTTACAATGAAGGACAGCATACCATTGACTGCACCCATGACGTACACAGGGTTTGATTTGGAGCAGTCAGCATAGACTTGTGAGTGGGAAATCATGCTTCCCAAATTTCTTCGAGTCCTCTGGTGAAGTGACCAAGAATGTTGATGAGGGCAGAACGGTTAACGCAGTCTCTATGGATTTCAGTAAGGCCTTTGATAAGGTTCCACATGGCAGGCTGCTCTGGAAGGTTCCATCACGTAGAATGCGGGGGGAACTGGCCAATTGGATACACAGTTGGGTTGTTGATAGTAAGCAGAGGGATGAATGGAAGGATACTTGTCAGACTGGAGGTTGGGTCCAGAGCTGTTTGTTATCTATGATTTGGTTGAGAATGTACAAGGTATGATTAGTAAGTTTGCAGATGACACTAAAATAAGTGGCAGCATGATCAGTGAGGAAGTTTATCAGAAATTGCAGCAGGACTTTAATCAGGTGGGCAACTGGGCTGAGAAATGGTAAATGGAATTTAATAAAGATGTTTGAGGTTTTGCAGTTTGGAATCTCAAATCAAGGCAGGAGTTTCACGGTGAAGGGGTGGGCCTTAAGGGGTGTAGTGGGCAGAGAGACCTTGGAATTCATGTGCACAGTTCCCTGAGAGTGGAGTCACAGGTAGGCAGGGCAGTGAAGAAGGCTTTTGGCACACTGGCCTTCGTCAGGCAGGACATTGCGTATAGAAGTTGGGAATTTATGTTGCAGTTACACAGGACATTGGTAAGGCCGCACTTGCAGTATTCTGTTCAGTTTTGTCAACTTGTTACAGGGAGGATATCATGAAATTAGAAAGAGTGCAAAAGAAATTTACAAGGACGTTGCCAGAACCCAATGGTCTGAGTTATAGGGAAAGGTTGGACAAGTTAGGACCTTTTCTTTAGAGTGTAGGAGACTGAGGGGGACCTTATAGAGCTGTATAAGATCATGAGGGGTATGGATAGGGTGAATGCTCTCAGTCTATTCCAAAGTTTAGAGAATCAAGGACGAGAGGGGACCAGTTTAAGGTTAAAGGGGAAGGAATAAAAGGGAACCTGAGGGACCACTTATTTACATAAATGGCTGGTACGTGGATGAGCTGCCAGAAGATGTGGCTGAGGGGGTGTATTAACAACATTTCAAAAGCATTTGGATAAATATGTGGATAGGAAAGGACTAGAAGGATATGGGCCAACTGCAGGGAAATGGGGTTAGTGGGAATGGACATTTGCAAGCTGGAGTCAAACCCCTTTGTTAATTAAAACCAAACACCCAGAAAAGCTCTCCTCACATCGTAATCTGTTAACACATGAGTGACACAGATCTCCTACATTCCACTATTTAAACAAAAATTAGCAAGTTAGTTTCTTAACTTTTATAGTGAACACGAAACAAAAACTATTCGCAAATACAAGCCCCTCTTTTCTTAGCTACTTACTATCTGACTCCAACTCTGTAAAAAATATGCTGTTCCAACAACCCACTTATTAAACGTTACAATCTCAAGACCACATAGTCTCTATCTTCCCCGCTGTGTTCACTCTTTCAGCTGCTGATCTCCCTGGGTCATTTTATTTTAATGCAAGTACGTTTTGCATGAACATGTGTCTTTGATAGAGAGTGTTTGAGATGGTCAGTTAGCACTCCTGCTCTACAGCAGTAAATCTGCTGTTGGATGGCAGCGGCTCTCCCTCTATTTTCAAAATGCTGGATCTATTTACTTCCCATGATACAATAATTCTTATAATTTGATTGATTTCCAGGTGTACGAATAATAATATTCAAATTCCATTTGCTTCGGATATTCTGAGCATTATTTAAAGTCTTTTATTGTATTTTAATTGCTGTCAAAACAGCAACTAAAGCTCAGGCTTCCATTTCCCAGCTAATTTTTAAATTTCGAACAGTCTGACTTTTAGCTGGCATCTGTGGATATACTTTCGATTCAGCAAAACCCGTCCTATCTTAAAGTGAACAGACATTGATTAGATTCCAGGCAGTAACACATCCCGGGCTATCTGTTATTCTGTGTACTAACCTCCTTGAACCCCTCGATTAGACTCCGGGCTGTAACTCACTCCGGGGTATCCGTTAATCTGTATATAAACAACTCTGAAAACCTCAATTACATTCCAGGCTGTAATTGAGTCCGGGGTATCTGTTAATCTGCATATAAACCACGCTGAACCCCTCAATTAGATTCCAGTCTGTAACACACCCCAGAATATCTGTTATTCTGGATATAAACCACGCTGAACACGTCGATTCGATTCCAGGCTGTAACTTCCTGTCAGGGCTGAAAGGGAAGGCTGGTAGTTATAGGGAATGTTGGCTGACTAATGAAATTGAGGGTTTCGTTCAGAAAAAGAAGGAAGCATATGTCAGGTATAGACAGGATGGATCGAGTGAATGCTTATAAGAGTAGAAAGGAAGTAGGAGTATACTTAAGAGGGAAATCAGGAAGACCAAACGCGGACATGAGATTGCTTTAGCAAATAGAATTAAGGAGAATCCAAAGTGTTTTTGCAAATATATTAAGGCCAAAGGGTAACTAGGGAGAGAATAGGGCCCCTCTAAGATCAGTAAGGCGTCCTTTATGTGGAGCCACAGAAAATGGGGGAGATAGTAAATGAATATTTTGCATCAGTATTTACTGTGGAAAAGGATATGGAAGATAAAGGCTGCAGGGAAATCGATGTTGACATCTTGCAAAATGTTGCAGATTTCCAGAGGAAGAAGTGCTGGAGGTCTTGAAATGGTAAAAGGTGGATAAATCCCCAGGACCTGATGAGGTGCACCTGAGAACTCTGTGGGAAGCTAGAGAAGTGATTGCTGGGCCTCTTGCTGAGATATTTGTATCATCAATAATCACAGGTGAGATGCTGGAAGACTGGAGGTTGGCAAACATGGTGCCAGTATTTAAGAAGGGTGGTAAAGACAAGCCAGGGAACTGTAGATCAGTGAGCCTGACCTCGGCAGTGGGAACGTTGTTGGAGGGAATCCTGAGGGACAGGATGTACATGAATTTGGAAAGGCAAGGACTGATGCGGGATAATTAACATGGCTTTGTGCGTGGGAAATCATGTCTCACAAACTTGGTTGAGTTTTTTGAAGAAGTAAAAAAGAAGATTGATAAGGGCAAAGCAGTAGATGTGATCCATATGAACTTCAGTAAGGCATTCGACAAGGTTCCCCATGGCAGACTGATTAGCAAGTTTAGATGTCATGGAATACAGGGCGAAGTCGCCATTCAGATACAGAACTGGCTCAAAGGTAGAAGATAGAGGGTGGTGGTGGAGGGTTGTTTTTCAGACTGGAGGCCTGTGACCAGTGAAGTGCCACAAGGATCAGTGTTGGGCCCTCTACTTTTTGTCATTTATATAAATGTTTCGGATGCGAGCATAAGAGGTACAGTTGGTAAGTTTGCAGATGACACCAAAATTGCAGGTGTAGTGGACATCGAAGAGGGTTTCCTCAGATTATAACAGGATCTGGACCAGATGGGCCAATGGGCTGAGAAGTGACAGATGGAGTTTAATTCAGATAAATGCGAGGTGCTGCATTTTGGGAAAGCAAATCTTAGCAGGACTTATACACTTAATGGTAAGGTCCTAGGGTGTGTTGTTGAACAAAGAGACCTTGGAGTGCAGGTTCATAGCTCCTTGAAAGTGGAGTCGCAGGTAGATAGGATAGTGAAGAAGGCGTTTTGTATGCTTTCCTTTATTGGTCAGAGTACCGATTACAGGAGTTAGGAGGTCATGTTGCGGCTGTACAGGACATTGGTTAGGTCACTCTTGGAGTATTGTGTGCAATTCTGGTCTCCTTCCTGTCGGAAAGATGTTGTGAAACTTGAAAGGATTCAGAAAAGATTTACAAGGATGTTGCCAGGGTTGGAGGATTGGAGCTACAGGGAGAGGCTGAACAGTCTGGGGCTGTTTTCCCTGGAGTGTCGGAGGCTGAGGGGTGAACTTATCGAGGTTTACCCTGGGGTAAGGGAGTCCAGAACCACAGTGCATAGGTTTGGTTTGAGAGGGGAAAGATATGAAAGATACCTAAGGGACAACATTTTCACGCAGAAGGTGGTACGTGTATGGAGTGAGCTGCTAGAGGAAGTGGTGGAGGCTGGTACAATTGCAACATTTAAGACGAATTTGGATGAGTATATGAATAAGAAGGGTTTGGAGGGACATGGGCCAGGTGCTGCCAGGTGGAACTCGATTGGGTTGGGATATCTGGTAGGCATTGACAGGTTGGACCTAAGGGTTTGTTTCCATGCTGTACATCTCGATGATTCTATGACTCTATAACTCACTCCGGGCGACCTGTTATTCTGCATATAAACCACCCTGAAACCCTCGATTAGATTCCAGTTTGTAAGTCACTCTGGAGTATCTGTTATTGTACATGTAATCGTCCCGAATCCCCTTGATAAATTTCGAATCTGTAACTGACTTCCAATTTTAAGGGACTCTGTACATTAGCCACTTAAATCGTTTGATCAGATTCCCGTCTGTATCACACTCCTGGGTATCTGTTATTCTGTATATTAACCATCCAATCCAAACCCTGTTGAAATTGTCCATAGTGTTCAAGGATGTGTACGTGAGGTGCATTAGTCAGGGGCAAATGTGGGGAAATGGATCTTGCTGGGTTATTCTTCTGTGGGTCAGTGTGGTCTTGTTGGGCTGAAGGGCTTGTTTCCCCACTGTCGGGATTATATGAATCACCCGGAACCCTCTTGATTAGATTCCAACGTGTAACTCACTTCCATGTATGTGTGACTGGCATGATTCGAAAACACCCCAAAACCTTCAATTATATTCCACTTCGATAAACACGAGGCGCTGCATTTTGAGAAAGCAAATTTGAGCAGGACTTATATCTTAATGGTCAAGTGCGAGGGAGAGTTGCTGAACAAAGAGACTTTGAAGTGCAGGTTCGTAGCTCCGTGAGAGTAGAGTGGCAGGTCGATAAGATAATGAAGGCAGCGTTTGGTTTGCTTTCCATTATTGGTCAGAGTTTTGAGTATAGGCATTGAGAGGTCATGTTGTGTCTGGACTGGACATGGGTTAGGCCACTGTTGGAATATGGCATTCACTTCAGGTCTCCTTCCTTTCGGAAGGATGTTGTGAAACTTGGAAGAGTTCAGAAAAGATTTACAAGGAAGATGCCAGGGTTAGAGGATTTGAGCCACAGGGAGAGGCTGAATAGGCTGGGGCTGTTTTCCCTGCAGTGTCAGAGGCTGAGGGGTGACCTTATCAAGGTTTATAAAATCATGACGGGCATGGATAGGATAAATAGACAAAGTCTTTTCCTTGGGGTGCGGAGTAAAGAACTAAAGGGCATAGGTTTAGTGTGAGAGGTAATATGAAAGAGACCTAAGGGGCAACTTGTTCACTCAGAGGGTGGTACATGAATGGAATGAACTGTCAGAGGGAGTGGTGGGGGCTGGTATAATTGCAAGATTTAAAATGCAGTTCGATGGGTATATGAATGGGAAGGTTTTAAGGGAGATGGGCCAAGTGCTTGGAAAAGAGACTAGAGTAGGTTAGGATATCTGGTCAACATGGTCGTGTTGGACCAAAGTGTCTATTCCAATGCTGTACATCTCTATGACTGTATGACTCCGTAATTTTGTGACTCATTCCTTGTTATCTATTGTTCTGTATGTAAACCACCTTGAACCCATCGATTAGATCCCAGTCTGTAACTCACTCCTGGGTATCTCTTCTGCTGTGTGTAAACCCTAAACCCCTCAATTAGATTCCAGTCTGGAACTCACTCCTGAGGATCTGTTATTGGATCTGTGAAGTGATCCTTGTTGGATGTTAGGCCGAAGACAAGATAAACTAAATGGTCAAATGTTACATTGAGAGCAAGAACACAGAAAGCTGCTGGTTCATTTCTGTCCTGTTACATATCTCCAAGTTTCAGATTGGGACTGAATTTCTGTCACAATGGGGAAAGTCTCAAAAGCTGTTTACTGTCCTGCATGAATGCATCATCATAACATGAATTCCCTTGCAAGATCGGAAATGGAGACAGCTCCTGGAAGGTGTCTGTATCTCTGTGTGTGTGATTCTGTGTGTCTGTGTATGTCTGTTTGTGTGTGATTCTGTGTGCGTGTTCAATGTTTTATATATTTTCAAACTGCATTGATGTTGCCAGTCTCTCTTGCTTTTCCTAATTTATACACACTCAATAGACAATAGACAAAGACAATAGGTGCAAGAGTAGGCCATTCAGCCCTGAGAGTCTGCACCGCTATTCAATATGATCATGGCTGATCATTCCCAATCAGTATCCTGTTCCTACCTTATCTCCATAACCCTTGATTCCACTATCTTTGAGAGCTCTATCCAACTCTTTCTTTAATGAATCCAAAGACTGGGCTTCCACTGCCCTCTGGGGCAGAGCATTCCGCACAGCCACCACTCTCTGGGTGAAGAAGTTTCTCCTCATCTCTGTCCTAAATGGTCTACCCCGTATTTTTAAGCTGTGTCCTCTGGTTCGGCACTCACCCATCAGCGGAAACATGTTTCCAGCTGCCAGAGTGTCCAATCCTTTCATAATCTTATACGTCTCAATCCGATCCCCTCTCAGTCTTCTAAACTCAAGGGTATACAAGCCCAGTCGCTTCAGTCTTTCAGTATAAGGTAATCCCACCATCCCAGGAATTCACCTCGTGAACCTACGCTACACTCCCTCAATAGCCAGAATGTCTTTCCTCAAATTTGGAGATCAGAACTCCACACAGTAGTCGTGCAGTTTTACTGATATAAAATGGTGGCTGTGGACAAATCTAAAATGTTTGTCTGACCGATTTGTGTCAGGAATACTTTCAGCAAGGGAGAGGGGGCAATGTGTCAAAAACCATTTCCATTCATTGATGCTAGCAGAGATAGGAAATGGAGACAGCTCGATGAAGTTGAATAAAATGCAAATCCCAGAACCTGTTTACAGTGAATGCGGAGAGACAATGTGAAATTCCAGTAAGGTCTGCCTTACATTCCAAGCTCCTAATATATGAGAGAGACATAATACACAAAACCTGATAGAACTCAGCCACTGAATTGTAGATTTGCAGCGTTGGATCAGAACCCTGCCTGCCTCGGCCTCATCCCAAATTGAAGGGTTTCTCATATTCCACACTGACCTTCTGTGGGTTCAAATTGTGCGTTATCTACAAATAAAAGAAAATAATGCACCTGCAATTGAACAAAGCGTTTCTGGAACTTTGTGTCTCTTTTGGTTTAAGTATCTTTCAACAGGATTGAATATAAATGAGACAGTGAGAGATAGGTAGCACTATAACCAAAATGTCAGTGCAGTATAAAAGGTATATTAATACTTTCAGTGAAAGGGGAAAACAGAGGAGGATAGTCCTCAAACAAGAAAAATTGGGAGTCAGTAAAGTTGTGTAGTTCGTGACTGCATTATGTTTATTTGAGTCAAGATTTGAAACCACTTGGCCAATAGTACACTTTGTGACTCACTCCCAGTTACAAGTTATTTCACATAAAAAGGTTAACATATCCCTCGATTAGATTCCAGGCTGTAACTCACTCCGGGCTATCTGTTATTCTGTATCTAAAACTCCCTGAACTCCTCGATTAGATTCCAGGCTGTAACTCACTCCGGGCTATCTGTTATTCAGTATCTAAAACTCCCTGAACCCCTCCATTAGATTCCAGGCTGTAACTAACTCCAGGGTATCTGTTATTCTGTACATAAACCATCCTAAACCACTCGATTAGGTTCCAACCTGTAACACATTCCAGGCTACCTGTTCTTCTGTTTATAAACAACCCTGAACCCCTCAATTGGATTCCAGGCTGTAACTCACTCTGGGCTATCTGTTATTCTGTATACAAACCACCCTGAACCCTGCAATTAGATTCCAGGCTGTAACTCACTGCGGGCTACCTGTTATTCTCCAGAAAACCACCCTGAATCCCTCGATTAGATTCCAGATTGTAACTCAATCCGGGGTATCTGTTAATCGTATATAAACCACCCTGAACCCATTGATAAGATTCCAGATTGTAACTCAATCCGGGGTATCTGTTATTCGTATATAAACCACCCTGAACCCCTTGATTAGATTCCAGATTGTAACTCACTCCGGGGTATCTGGTATTCTGCATATTAACCACCCTGAACCCCTCGATTCGATTCCAGGCTGTAACTCACTCCAGGCTATCTGTTATTCTGTATATTAATCACCCTGAACCCATTGATTTGATTTCACTTCCTGACATGTTAAGCTCATGTTTCCAACACAATCTAATCTCAATAATGATTAATGTATCACTGGTCCTCCTATCTGCTGGCACTACCATCATGTTAACTTTCTGATGTTAACATACATGATTACCTGTAGCAGTGAGTCGCAGGTAGACAGAGTGGTGCTGAACACATTTGGCACATTTGTCTTAATCAGTCAGAGCATTGAGTATAGGAGTTGTGGTGGTTTGTTGCATCTCTCCAGGATGTTGGTGAGGCCGCTTTAAGAATACTGTGCACAACTCGGATTTCTGCAGAAATGACTTACACGGATGTTCCAGGACTGGAGGTTTGAGCTATAGGGAGAGGCTGATGACGTTGAGGTGCTTCCCCATGGAGTGTCAGAGATTGAGAAGCAACATTATAGAGGCATATACAATCATCAGGGACATGGATATTCTGAACAGCCATGTTCTGCTCCCAAGGATAGGGGAGTCCAGAACAAGACAGCATAGGTTGAAGGGGAGAGGGCGAATGATTTAGAAGGGACGTGAAGGTAAATATTTCACACAGAGAGTGGTGTGTGGACAGAAAGTGCAGTCAGAGGAATTGGTCAAGGCGGGTACAATCACAGAAGGAATATTGGCCAAATGCTGGCAAATGGGTCTAAATCAGATTTGATATCTGATCGGAGTGAACAGATTGGACAAATGGGTCTGTTTCCATTCTGCATGACTCTCTGCTTCTATAAGAGGGATGATGAATAATTCTGAAAGGACCTTTTAAGTCGGAATTCTCTTCAGTGGAAGGTTATCGTATCTCTATGTTCACATTGATAGAAAGCTGTGTTAGTTAACTATTTGACAAAGAAGTGAGTCATGCAGAATGGGACGCAGACAGGAAATTGGAGCTGAGACCACAACCTGATCAGCGACAATTTTAGTGCCTGGTGGAGAAGGCTCAAAGTATCCAATGACCCACTCCTGCTTCTCAGTCCCATGTTCCTGTGTTTCATTCAGCCCGTCAAACCTGCTAGACAGGTGCAGTTGGAGGCTACCTACTCCTGTAACCTGTTGCACAGAAACACAGGAGACCATTCAGCCCCTCAGTACTGTCCCACGCGGTTTGAAGTGAATTGGGAATGTAATTGGAAAACCCAGGCTGGGTACGAAAGAGGCCCCTCATCTCTCTTCACAGAGCTTCCCCTCTCTGTAACTTGTGCTTCATTTGATGGTCATGTTGTACACCCAGATTCAGTGTGAATACTGCCCCCATACCTCACTCAGGGATGGCTGACAAAATCCTCTGGTCTCCCTTTCTGCAACATTCAATAACAGAACATTCATGAAAATAACACCCACTAACTTTCCAATAACAGGATGTGAGAATATCAGAAACAGGGGCATGTTATTCACCCCCCAAGCCTGCCTTGCCCTTCACTAAGATCATGACTGATCTGCTCTTCGTCTCAAATCCTCTTTCATATCCAATTCTTCATAGCCCTCCACTCTCTGACAGGTAAATTTCCATCTACCTCCTCTTCAATACGTTCAGTCATCTCGCTCCTCGAACACTCTTGAGAAGAGAAATCCTGACATTCAATCCCACCTGTTTGAAGAAATCACTTGCTGCTCCTATAACATGGCCTATTGATGTGAACAAAAGAGGTTGAGACAAGGGTTCAGGTAAAAATGACTGGCCCCGATATCAAGGCAGTGATTAACTTCTGTTGACATAAAGGACCCTAACAAAACTGGACTTAGTGGGAATCAGAGTAACCTCTCCAGTGTTTGGAGTCAAACATGGCACAAAGGAAGATGGTCATCATCTCAGTCCTGGGTCACCTCTGTGGGAGATCCTCAGGGTAGCTTCCCCTTCACAAACATTTTCAGCTGCTTCATCAATGTCTCCCCGCCCCCACCCTCCCCACCATAAGATCAGAAGTGGGGATGGTCGCTGAAGATTCTGCAATGTTCAGAACATTTTGTCCCCCGTCACCTCCTGAATTGGTCTTTGTCCATGTGTAGCAGGATCCAGACTCCATTGAGCCTTGTGCTGTTAAAGTGTCCATAACATTCATGTGACAGCACTTCCTGACACTGCACATTGCCACAGTAAAATAAGAATTCATTCAGCAGCTCGCGCTGGATTCACAGGAATATGAGGAAGCCATTCAGCCCATTGACACTATTGAAGAAGAACAGGGACAGCCCATTCATTGCCTCCAGCCTATTACTCAGGAAGGGAAGTAGTCCAGTGAGATGGGCCACACCAGAGCCCCTCAAAAATATTTGAAGGCCGTAACGTAGATTCTAATGTTTTCGTATTTTAAAGGAAATGTAAAGTGTCTGTTCCAGATGCTGTGTGACTGGTCAAACCACTCGGTGTGAAGAAAAACACTATCTACTTAAACACGAAAGAGAAAATGAAACCAAAGAAAGAGGAATTTAGAATAACGCAATTCTATTGGACAAGTTAACAGAACAATAGATCTCGGAACTATTACTAATGAACTGTTCCAATATCGGGAAATCCCATAAACACAGCCCTTGGCAAAAAGAAATATTCAGACACAGATTGTCACAAACATTCCTCCAATCCAGGAATTAAAAACAGCACCAAGAGAAATTTCAGAGAGGGTTGCAACCAGGAAAAATTCACTGAATCTTCCAACTCTGTGGAGACCCCAATAATATCTGATGTCATTGAGAAACCAAAACCCAGTGATCCTAATCTGTGAGAGCTGGTCACACCCATTCAGGCTGCATTAAAATAAACACAAGGCCTCCCTAGCTGTTTACTCAAGTGGTCTTAACGAGCCAGCTTGGTAGCAATCGTTCAATCTCTCTTAAAATATTCCAGGACAAATTAACCTCTTAAAGCTGCAGCATTGTCACACTAGTCATTACAATGAGCTGTCAAACAGGAACCAGGGGAAACCAGTCAGGCCCTTGGCCCTTTCCAATCGGACGAGGTTGAAGCCAATCACTCCCTTGAATCAATTACACAGGAACAGCAGAAGGCCATTCCCACCTCAATGCACTTATACGGGGGCAGAATGAGGTAATTGTTGCTGATTCGTGGTGAATGTCTTATGCCCAAAGCGCCGATTCTCCTGGTCCTCGGATGCTGCCTGACCCACTGTGCTTTTCCAGCAATTGATGCTCTAATCTGATCTCCAGCATTGTCAGTCCTCACTGTCTCCTAATTGATGCTCTAACATGATGAACAAGTGGGGCAGAGGCTGCACAGACTGTATGTTCCACGTTGTTCCTCTTGGCTCTGTTGTTTATGATACACATGTAGGACTTTAACGTGGTTTTCTAGTGGTGAGCAGGGAAGCCATATGTCTTGTGTGAAGTCTCAAGAAGGCATCTTCCACCTCCAAGAAGACAGCTGGTAGGAATTGGTACCTGTTTCAGACGGAAGGTATTGTGGCTGCTGTTGGGGATTGTGAGCAAACTGACGTTCAGTACAGGGTTCACACACCGACTGCACAATAACGTGGGGAGAGTTAATTTAGGCATATAAACTTTTAGGATAGTCACGTTAAACTGATAAATGGACTCTCTAAGTTCAAATAATGCTAGTCTTGTTCATGTTGGTCTTGTCTAGTGCATGTCCTGTTCAGTGTAACCTGTATGTCTTACTCTGTCCAAGTCTATTTCCACCCTATGATCTGTCTGGCAATGTTTACTATGATCTGTCTCCACTGCTCATAAACAAAGTGTTTCCCTGTACTGAGATACACGTGGCCATCAAACAAACCAATCATTCCTGGGTAAAGTATACAATTTCTCTCCCTGTCACTGTTTGTTTTGGAAAAAAGAGATCGCTGCCACTCCTCGTGTTTCAGCATCACCATTTCTTCGTCTCTCACAGCTCTACAGATTAAACACTCAGCTTATTCACTCTATTCTCATGTTACCATCACCAGTGTCTGTGGTAAGGGAATCATTCCTTACAAAGGACATCAAATCTGTACAGAGTGCCCCAAATGCTTTCTCAGCAAGGCTCGACAACAGCAGGAAGATGGCTTTACTTATGTACTTGAATCATATTACTATGAAGGACAGCATACTATTGACTGCACCCATTACTTTCACCGGGTTTGATTCGGAGCAGACAGCATAGACTTGTGAGTGGGAGATCATGCTTCCCAAATTTCTTAGAGTCCTTTGATGAAGTTACCAGGACGTTTGATGAGGGCAGAGTGATAGACGTAGTCTCTATGGAGTTCAGCAAGGCCTTTGATAAGGTTCCACATGGCAGGCTGCTCAGGAAGGTTACATCTCGTAGAATGCGGGGGGACCTGGCCAATTGGATACACAGTTGGCTTGATGGTAGGAAGCAGAGGGTTGTGTGGAAGAATGTTTGTCAGACTGGAGGCTGGGTCCATTGCTGTCTGTTATCTATGATTTGGTTGAGAATGTACAAGGTATGATTAGTAAGTTTGCAGATGACACTAAAGTAATTGGGAGCATGATAAGTGAAGAAGTCCATCAGAAATTGCAGCAGGACCTTAATCAGGTGGGAGATGGGCCGAGAAATGGCAAATCGAATTTAATATAGAAGCGTGAGGTCTTGCATTTTGGAAACTCATATCAAGGTAGGAGTTTCCTGGTGAATGGGAGGGTCTTGAGGGGTGCAGTGGGCAGATGGACCTTGGTGTTCAGGTGCACAGTTCTCTGAGAGTGGAGTCACCGGAAGACAGGGAAGTGAAGAAGGCTTTTGGCACATTGGCCTTCATCAGGCAGGATATTGAGTATAGAAGTTGGGACCTTATGTTGCAGTTACACAGGACTTTGCTAAGGCCGCACTTTGAGTATTGTGTTCCGTTTTGTCACCTTGTCATGGGGAGGATGTTATTAAATTAGAAAGGGTGCAGAAGAAATTTGCAAAGACGTTGCCAGGACCCAATGGTCTGAGTTATAGGGAGAGTTTGGACAAGCTAGGACCTTTTCGTTCGCGTGTAAGAGACTGAGGGAGTCCTTATAGAGCTGTATAAAATCACGAGGGGTATGGATAGGGTTAATGCTTTCAATATTTTTCCAAGGTGTAGAGAATCGAGGATTTAACGGGATCAGTTTAAGGTTAAAGGGGAAGGAATAAAAGGGAACCTGAGGGGCCACTTCTTTACACAGAGGGCTGGTACGTGGATGAGTTGCCAGCAGATGTGGTTGAGGGGGGTACATTAACAACATTTCAAAAACATTTGAATAAATATGTGGATAGGAAAGGACTGGAAGCAAATGACCCAACTGCAGGGAAATGGGGTGAGCGTGGATGGACATTTACAAGGTGGACTCGAACCCCTCTGTTAATTAAACCCAAACACCCAGAAATGCTCGCCTCACCTTGTAATCTGTTAAAATATGAGCGATACAGATCTCCTACATTCCACTATTCAAACAAAAATTATCAAGTTAGTTTCTTAACTTTAATAGTGAACACTAAACAACAACTATTCACAAATACAAGCCCCTCTATTCTTAGCTACTTCCTATCTGACTCCAACTCTGTAAAAATATGCTGTTCCAACAACCCACATATGAAACATTAAAATCGCAAGACCATACAGTCTCTATCTTCCCCGCTGTGTTCACTCTTTCAGCTGCTGATCTCCCTGGGTCATTTTTTTTAAAATTGCAAGTAGGTTTACATGAACATATGCCTTTGATAGAGAGTGTTTGAGATGGCCAGTTAGCACTCCTGCTCTACAGCAGTTACTCTGCTGTTGGATGGCAGTGGCTCTCCCTCTATTTTCAAAATGCTGGGTTTATATATTCCCCATGATATAATAATTCTCATAATTTGATTGCTGTCCAGGTGTCCAAACAATAATATTCAAATTCTGTTGGTTTTGGTATCCTGAGCGTTATTTAAACTCTTTGGTTGGATTTGAATGGCTGTCAAAACAGCAACCAAAACTCAGGTATCCATTTCTCAGCTAATGGTGACATGTGGAACAGTGTGACCTTTAGTTGGCATCTGTGGATTTAATTTCTATTCAACAAAAACCGATGTGTCTTAAAGTGCCGATACAAGTTTTTGCCTTCATAACATCTTCCCACTTCAGAAAATAAAATGAACCAGCATAATGAAAAGATGGCATCATTTCTTTTCCTCTAATTCTTAATCCCAACTATATGAAATACAAAAGTATTAATCTCAGATATATCATTCATATTAATTCTGCACACCAATACAACACTGGAATAAGTCAAATCTTATCGACACTGCTTTCCTTTAAATCCCCGAAAACCCATCTGCTATCACATTGTCGGAGACGCAGCATGTACATTTTGTGAGTTTAAAGTCGGTAAGGTAAGACTCCAATTAAATAGTCTCATATTCTGGTCTTTAAATATTCCAAAAAATGCGAGAGATTTGTCGTTGTCCACAACCATCTCCGACAATTTGTTTGTCATATACACATTAAAATATTGTCAGGCCAGTGTGAAACTTAATCATTCTTGTTCAATAATGGAGATTTTGTATTTTTTTTCTGGTGGATATTGAGTTTTTCAACAAGTAGCCAATTAGCCATTCAATTCCATCATCCGAATTCTGTATCAAAACATATCTGACCCCTATATCCCGAGCATCAAACACAATTTTCAAAGGGTTTCAGAATATTTGGTGTATCTAAAACTGGTGTGGTGATTAATCCTGCTTTAAAATTCTCAAATGCCTCCTGGCATTGTTCTGTCCACCACAATTCTGTGTTCTTCTGTAATAAATCCATCAGTGGTGCCCATACGCTGCTGACATTTGGAACAAACTTCCGATACAATCCACTCAGTTCCAAAAATCTAAGCACCTCTTTCTTCAAGGATGGTCGTGGAAATTCCTCAAATCCCTTCGTCTTTGTGTTCCATGGGGTCAACCTTCCATGTCCAATGTAATGTCCCAAGAACATCACCTCTGCCTTCGTGAATTCTGTTTTCTTTAAGTTTATTACCAAGTTTGCTTCCTGTAATCGTTCAACATGCTCTGTCAACTGTAAAATGTGAGCTTTCAATCACTTGATAAAGATCACTACATCATACAGATAAGCTGCACAATTTGTTCATCTGGCCACAACTCTGTTTCTGGGTCTTAAATGTGGCTGGTGCATTATTCATCCATATGAAATACTCGATAAAGTTTTTGTCATCTCTGGTATCTTTACTAGATAGTTTAACTGACTCCACGTTTTTTAAAATTTGAAACGGGCCACTAAACCTGGATTTAAAGAGATTTCTTACCATTGGTGGCAATACTAATACGTCATCCCCACGGGAAATCTTCAATTTTTCAGGGTTTTTATCTGCCACCTGCCACCTATTCTGTGCTCTTCATATACTGTTTCGCAAACTCACCGACTCCATCTACTCTCTCCTTTACCTCGTACATATAACCCAGGTGTGAGATTTCCGACTTCGGTCCTGTCAATTTATATTTAATTAATTTCAAAGGACCTCTCACTTCATGTACGAATATTATCTCAAAGGAAGTAAAGTGAGTAGATTTATTTGGGGCATCGCTAATGGCAAGCAATTTAATGGGGCACCTTTATCCCAATCATTTGGCCAACCATGAAAGTACGCTGTTAATATGGTCTTCAGCGTCTGATGCTAACATTCCAAGGCTCCCTGGGATTCAGGATGGGACGCCCTTGATTTGAAATGCTGTATGCCTAAGCCATCCATGACTTCCTTAAACAGCTGAATGGTAAAATGAGACCCTTGGTCTGACTGAATCTCTGTGGGCAGTCCACAGTGAGTAAAGAAAGCTACCAACTCCTCCACCTCCCTATTTGCCTTGATGCTCCAATAATTGAATTGCCTCTGGAAATCTGGTAGACACATCCATTATGGTCAGCAAATATTGGTTTCCACTTTTACTTTAGAAAGGGGAGCTACACAATTAATCATAACCCACGTGCAAGGTTCTTCAAATGCAGGAATTGGCAAGAAAGGTGCTTGTTTTATTACTGCCTGTTACTTACCTCCCATTTGGGAAGTATGTCAGGCACAACAAAAATGAACAGCGTCCTCGTGCATTCCAGGCCAGTGGAAATGCTTCTGTACCTTATCCTGAGTCTTCTGTACACCTAAGTGACCGCCTGCAGTTAGTTTATGAGCTACACATAACACTGTACGTTCCTGTTTACACAATCTGGTGCATTTCGGCCCATTTCCCTTCTGCAGTAACCTGTCGGGGTCTCCATTTTAATTT
This sequence comes from Chiloscyllium punctatum, assembly GCF_047496795.1. Taxonomy (NCBI): domain Eukaryota; kingdom Metazoa; phylum Chordata; class Chondrichthyes; order Orectolobiformes; family Hemiscylliidae; genus Chiloscyllium; species Chiloscyllium punctatum. The sequence goes on along the minus strand of NC_092744.1, from coordinate 131,303,953 downwards.
TATGATTCTATCTTTAAGTTAATAACGTTCAACAATATATTCTGATTCCTATTCTGTGTGTGTGCATGTGTATGTGTGTGTGAATGTGTGTGTATATATCTGTTGTAAGTCCATTAGCCTTTCTGGACTAAACCCCTCTGCCTGATCCTCTGCCTGTTCAGGTTTATCCTGCACCGTTACATCAAACAGGGTGTCAGTTCACTGAGCATCAAACCATTTGTCTTTTTCGTTCGTTTTTCCTTCCTGCTGTAACTTATGACAGTGGGATCTTGTTACTACACAGTCTGGAAAAGTTCCTGTGTAATTTTCTTTTAACTCACTAATTCCCTAGTTTTCCTTTTGCCTTCTCCACCACAACGGGTGCCTATCCCTCCTCACCTCCTGCTAAATCGTTCCCAAGAACAAACTGTATTCCTGGAACTGACACTCTGTTACTCACTGTCACTGTTACTTCCCTAATCTTGTTTGGCATTCCATCTAGATGTTACACAAGGGAATGCTTAATTTCTGTTCTCATTCCACATGTTAACACGGTCTTGATTAATATGCCAGAAAGAGTGAAAAAAACTTTCATCTCTTACTATTAGAGGGTGAGAGAAAGTGAGGGCTGCAGATGCTGGAGATGAGAGTTGAAAAATGTGGGGCTGGAAAAGCACAGCAAGTCGGCAGCATCCGAGGGGCAGGCGCGTTGACGTTTCAGGCATAAATGCTTCATCAGGAAAGTGGGAGGTAAGGGAGGGGGAAGGAGGTTAAAAAATAAATGGGAGGGTGGGGGTGGAGCTGGGTGGAAGGGAGCTTGGAAGGCGAAAGGTAGATGCAGGTGGGGTGTGATGGTGGTAGGTCAAACAGGAGGGTGATAGGACTCCTATCGGTGGTAGGACAGCTGGAACCCTCAAACTGTATAGCATCAACGTTTACTTCACCAAATTCCAAATCTCCCCTCCACTAACCTCTTCCAGATCCAACCTTTCAACCTAGCATTGCCCTCTTGGACTGCCCTAACTAGCCATCTTCCTTTCCACCTATCGACTCCACCCTACACTCCGACATATCACTATCATTCCCACCTATATCTTCTTATTGCCTTCTCAATGACCCTCCCACCAGCTCGGCTACTACCCTCGTATTTATCTTTTAGCCCCCTTGTCCCCCCACCATGTTCCTGACGATGGGTTTCTGCCTGATATTCAATTGTCCTGCTGTTTGGATGCTGCCTGATCTGTTGTGCTTTTCTGGCGCCTCACTTTTCAACTATTAGAGACTGAGCAGATCCCGTATCTCACAAAATTATAACTTCTTGTTCTTTTCCCCCTGTTCTTTCTGAGTAAACTTTATCTACAGAGGTGAATTCTTTCGAGAGATCAGGCACTGCCTCCATACCCAGCCCTTGCCTGGGCTGTGCAATTTCCTGCAGCTCCTCGGCTCCACTTGGGGTCTCCTTTACAAGTTTCACTAATGCCACTGGGCTTAGCCTCTTCTACCGCATCTTTCCCCAAAGTGTCTTCCTTTAACGCCCATCACGGTGTGTCCCAGCTTACTGCAGTGAAAACAACTTTTTTCCCTGAGCCCTTCTTCAACCACCTGCACTGTAATTTTATGTGTTCCACTCCCTTATAGTGAGAGCACTGAGGCCTTTCACCACCTTTCAACCCCCTTGGGCTTCTTTCTTCACCTGCAGTGAACTACTGTGAGCTACTGTTCGCTTTGTAATGTGTGATCGTCCCTTCTCCCAATTTCTGTCCCTCACAGGATGAAATTCCTGCCAGAAGCTAAATTTCATCACATGCCACAATGCATATTTACCTGCCATTTCTGCCGGACTGCTCACTTCTTGAACTTTCTATTCATTCACATGAATACTTACTATCTCTGGAAGGAAGTCTTTTAACGTCTCCAGCAGATTAATCTCCCTTCAAGCCTCACAGGTCTTATCCATTTTTAAGGCCAGCACCCATCTATCAAAATGACTGTGGTTAACTCTTTCAAACTCAATATAAGTCTGATCTGGCTCCGTCTCTATTTTTCTGAACTTCTGCCTATATGCTTCTAGTACCAATTCATAACCAATCAAAATAACCAATTTAACATCTTGATAATCTCTTGATCCCTCATCTGACAGCGCTGAACATACCTCACCAGCTGTGCCCACCATCTTAGTCTGAACTAGCATTACCCACAAGTTCACTGGACACATCATCTGCCTAGACATTGTTTCAAATGAAACAAAAAAGGATTTGACATTTTTCACACCAAAATATTGCAAGTTACTAACCTAGTTGTATACATCCCTACGTTCTCCCTTCATCTCCATCCTGTTAATTTAACGTTCTTGTCTAATTCCCAACTTCTGAATTTCAAATCCCCCCTCTCTCTCTTTTTTCCTCTCTTTCTCTTTCGTCTCTCTCTGTTTCCGTCCCTTTATTTATCTTCTAACTGCAGTTGCCACATTTGCAATTTAAGTTTTTTCTAACTCCACTGCAGTTGCCTATTTCTCTGATACATCAAAGTGCTTGACCAACTCCATAACATTTTCAGCTTCCCTTTTGTCCCTGGTTAAACCCAATTCCAACCTATTTGCTAATTCTAAAAAATGTCCTCCTTCTGTCCTTCTAAACTTCCTTGAAAAATTTAGGAACCTCGTTAGTAATGTTAAAAGCCATTTCCCTCACTTTTGATTTAATCAACCACAAGTAACAAAATTAAACGAATGTTCCCACTGGTTTTATTTGAAGATCAAAGTCACTAATTGTAATGAGTTGGAATTTGCTGGGACCTGTTGTATCTCAAATCTGTTCAAGTTTGTCCAAATCCCATATGGCAAGGCCCCAAACTGTTATGACATCAATGTCGAACCCCTCTGTTAATTAGAACCACACACCTAGAAAAGCTCACCTCACATCATAATCTGTTAAAACGTGAGCAACAGAGAACTCCTAAATTCCACTAATGAACAAAAAGTAACAATTTATATGTGTGCAAGTTAGCTCGCTGAGCTTGAAGGTTTGTTTTCAGAAGTTTCATCACCATGACAAGGTGACATCATCAGTGAGAATCTCCGCTGAAGCTCTGGTGATATGTCCCGCCTCTCTATTTATAGGTCTTGGTTTCTTAAAGTGGGTGATGTCATTTCCGGTTATTTTAACAAGAGAATGTGGACAGGATCTAAATTGTTGCGTTTATTGATGGACTTCTGGTTAGAATGCCATTCCTCTAAGAATGTCCTTGCATGTCTTAGTATGTGTGTGTGTTTTGTCCCAGTCAAAGTGGTGCCTTTCTTTGTCTGTATGTACGGAACATAGTGATAGTGCGTCATGTCTTTTGGTGGCCAGTTGGTGTTCATGTATCTTCGTAACACAACAACAGGACAGTTTCAATGGTCGGAAAGTGATTTTATATACACTGTTTAATCAATGTTTGTGTGCAGTTAAGTAGCATTTTTCACACGTGCACAACACATTGTAAATGAACATCAGAGACACAGTTAACGAAAAATGATGCACATAATGTATAAAATTGATAAAACATTAAAACATCATTTTTTTCCTCTCAACGTTCCCTCCTTTTCTGGAATTCCCTACTCTACTCTCTCATTCTTACCAGGATGTGTGCTCCAAATTCTTGATTCTAGGGTCCCAAATTATTTCAGTTAATTCCCTTCAATATGTTCGCCTGTTGGGTTCTTTCCAAAGCTAGTGTCTGTCATATAATCGGAGATAAATATTCTGGCATCAGACTCAGCATTCGAACATATGACTCTGTTGTACACGCACTGTACCAAGGACCACAGCACACAGGCATTGCCAAACCATTGAGGAATGTTCATCTACTTCATTCGATCATGTAGTTTTCTCAGTTTGCACATCTCCAGATCTATATCCACTCTCGTTCTCCCTTTGCATCTAGTTAAGAAATTCTTCGTGTCCCATCTCCCAAAACTCCTTCTTTCAGTTTATATGTAATGCTTTCTTCAAGATGTAATGTGGTTATAATTAAGCAAAGTAACTACCAAGACATGCGGGAGGAGCTGGCCAAAGTTAATTGGAAGGGGAGCTGAACAGGAAAGACCGTGGAGCAGCAATGGGAGGAGGTTCTGGGGATAATTCGCAAGATAATACCAGAAATGAAACCCCAAGAAGATGAAACATACTCATGGGAGGACAAGGCAGCCATGAGTGATAAGGCATCAAATCAAAAGAGAAAACATACAATGTGGTGAAGATGATTGGGAATCCAGAGAATTCATTCGCTCTGAAACTACATAACGCTGGCATCACTGACACTACAGAGGTCTTAATCGTGGTCAGGGAGAGAAACAGAGGAAACACATTCACTTTAAACACAGAAGATGGTATTTCGCAAGGAAAAAGATTCAGGTGAATTAAATATTTGCATTAAGATCAGTTAAATGCTTTTGCGGAATGTGTCAGATTGGAAGCAAGACCTGGGGGCAGAGACCCTCCTCAGAATAAGAGTTTTAAAATGGAAGTATTGCCACATCAGAAACAAGGTTAGGTCACTGAGTGCAGGGCTGATGGGTGAATGGGTCTCAGTGAGAATTGGGGAACAGACAGCAGAATTGCATTGCAGATATTGCAGCTCGAACTTGAGTATTCACGTAGTGCTAGAGACCACAGCAGCAGGAGAAGCAGACCTGCATTCAACCACAACCTGTAACTTTTTGCCAGGGTAACACCTCAGTCTGTCATTCCCATCAACACCATCTATGGCTCAGTGACGAGTGTGGGTGAACACGTCAGGGTCAGAATCACATGAACTTTAACCTGATGCTAATTCATTAAAGCTACCAGACTTGACCAACAGATCTGATCGAAGCCCTGCAGTCCTGTCATGTTCAGTTATAAAATGGTGATGGACGATTAAACAAATGACTGGAGGCGAAGGCTCCACAAACATTCCGATCCTAAATAATGGAACAGACCTGCACATCAGTGTAAAAGAGAAGGATGTTTCATCTGCAGCATCCTCTGCCAGAAGTATTGAGTCGATGATACACCTCACCCTCATCATGATGCTCACAAAATCACAGATGTCAGTCTTCAACCAATTTCAATTGCTGCACGTGACATGAAGAAACAGCTGAACAGAGTCGATATGACACAGGCAATGGGCCCTGACACCATTTCTGCAATAGGACTGAAGACTTGTGCTGGACAACAAGCTGTGTCCCTGGGGAAACTGTTTCATTCCAGCTCCAACTCCCACATCACCCTGGCAGTGTGGAAAATTACTCAGCTATGTCCCGCTTTCTAAGAGGGGAATAATTACAATCTGAACAATTACCACTCCCTCAGTCACATCACGACAGTCAAATTGGTTGGAGTTCTTTTTGACAGAGCTGGCAAACAGCAGAGAAATAACTCGCTCAGTGTGGTTTCTAATAGGCCCCCATGTGGAGATGGTGCTGCTGTGGAAATGTCACTGGATTACTAATCCAGACCAGGCTCATGCTCTGGCAGCGGGTGGAAGTTAAAGACAATTAATAAAATATCGAGATCTAAAATCTGGGATCAGTAACAGTGACCTTGAAGCCAATATGGATTGTAAACAGAATTTCCTCCTCCAATGTACTTTTAGGAAGTGAATCTCCCATGATTTCCTGGGCTGGCCTAAAACTGACTCCAAAGACCCTGACATGTGATAAACATTTCAATGGTCTCTGAAACGGCCAATCAAGACACTCATTTGTATCAAACTACTCCGAGGTCTGAAAGGATGAAACCGGACAGAACTCCCGGCCTCTGCATCAGTGTCGGAAAAGGGAATGGGAACACAGTACTGTTGACCCTGCAGAGAACTCCTTCCTCACATCTGAGAGCTTGTGACAGCATTTACAGAGCTTTCCTACAGACTGCACAGAAACAGCGGGAAAGGAGTAGGTCATACAACACATTGAGCCTCCCCCATTCTAGTTCATGGAAAAAAATCTCCTCACTGTACTTACCCCACACGATATACATATCCGTTAATGTGAGTAACCTTGGGAAGCTATAAAATAGGAAGTGCAGTAGTACATTTGGTCTATCGAGTTTGCTACCCAATTCATTGTAATGATGGTTGGCCCTTCATTTCCACACCGTACTCCTGCTCTCCCACCATCCCTTTACTGTCTCTAAATCCTTAACTATAATCACTGTCTCGGTTTCCAGGTGCGAGCGAATTCCCCAGGTTCACCAGTCAGTGAGTGCAGACATTTAATCTCATCTCAATGCAGAGTGACCTGCTTCCAATCTGACTCACCCTGTCAGAGTTTTGTATATTTCACTGAGATCTCCACTCATTTTCCTAAACACCGTTGAATACTTATCCAGTCTCCCCAATCTCTGCTCCCACAACAAGCCCGTCATCCCAGAGATCAGTCTGGTCATCCTTCACTGCTCTCCATCAATGTCAGGTTTGCCCTTTATTAGGTACGGAGACCAAAACTACACACAATACTGCACAATGTTCGGGATGATAGCTCACCAGGCCCTGTACAGCTGCAGTAAGGTACCCTTACTTCTGGACTCACATCCCCCTGAAATGAAGGTCAACACATCATTTATCTTTCTCACTGCTTTCTGTTTCTGCAAGATTGTTTTCAGCGTCTGGTGTACAGGGAGATGTGGATCCTTTTCAGTGTTGCAGCTCCCCACTTGGTGGGTCTGTGTACACTGGTCAGTTTGCCAATGCCATGCCCAGTATTGACCTCTGGTTACAGAACTCACTGCACTGCAGAGGACTCAGAGGTTTATGCAGAAGGAAACAACAAAAAGGAGCATACGTCCCTTTGTAGATCAACATGTTTCAACCAATCCCTTTCAAATGGTAGGCTGCCAATTTATCGTTTCCACCAAAGGGCACACTGTCTCCTCTATCCACATTGTTCTCCATCTGTCACGTATTTACCCATTCACTCCACTTGTCTTACTCTTCTCGGTGCTTTTTTATAACCTCCTCACCCACTCACCATCCCACACCCGTTAGTGCTGTCAGCAGGCTGGGATATATTGTATCTGATTCCAGCAACCAAATGTATAAAGGGCATTATGAACAGCTGGGCCCCAAGCACTGGTCCCTGCCACACCTCAGCAACCTTCCTCTGTTAATTTCTATTTATTTATTTCATGAATCTGTTTGTCACTGGCTAGGCCAGCATTTATTTCCTGTCCCTAGTTGCCCTTGAGAAGGTGGTGGTGAGCTGCCTTGTTGAACGCTGCAGTCCACCTGCTGAGGTTAACCTCTAATGCCATTAGGGAGGGAATCCCAGGATTCTGACCCAATGACTGTGAAGGAGCGGTGATAAATTTCCAAGTCAGGATGGTGAATGGCTTGGAGGGAACCTGAAGATGATGGTATTCCCATTCATCTGCAGCCCTTGTCCTTCCAGATAGATATGGGAGTTGGGAAGATGGTATCGAAGGATCTTTGGTGAATCATTTCATTGCAGCATGTAGATAGTAAAACACTACTGCTGCTGAGCGTTGATGGTGGAGCATTGTGGGTGAAGAGACAGTTGGACTGGTTGCTTTGTTCTGGATGGTATAAAGGTTATTGAGTGTTGTTGGGGCTGCACTCATCCAGGCAAATTGGGAGTCTCCTATTACACTTCTGACTTATGCATTGTAGATGATGGACAGACTTTTGGAAGTCAGGATGAGAGTTACTCGCCGCAGTATTTCTAGCTTCAGACCTGCTCTTATAGTGACTGTGTTCATATGGCAAGACCAGTGAGTGTCTGAGCAATGACTACCCACCAGGAATTTGATCCTGGGGATTCAGTGATCGTAACACCATTGAATGCCAAGGGGCAGGTTAGATTGTAATTTATTGGTGATGGTCATGGTCTGGCATTTGTGTGGGCTGAATATTACTTGCCACTTGTCAGCCTGGATACTGTCCAGATCTTGTCGCATTTGGACATGGACTGCTTCAGTATCTGAGGAGCCACAAATGCTGCAGAATATTGTACAATCATTGGCGAACATCCTCACTTCTGACCTTAAAATGGAGGGAAGGTCATTGATAAAGCAGCCCGGAAGATTTTTTTCGGACACTGCTCGAGGATCTCCTACAGATGTGGAGCAGAGTTGACTTACTTTCATCAACCATGACCACCTTCCTACGTGTCAGGTATAATTCTAACCAGCGGGGAGTTTGGCTCTAATACCCATTGATTTCACTGTTGCTAAAGCCCCTTGATACCACATTTGGTCAAAGGCAGCCTTGATTTAAAGGGCTATCGCTCTCACACCACCTCTGGAATTCAGCTCTTTTGTCCATGTTTGAACCATGGTAATGAGGTCAGGAGCTGAGTGGACCTGGTGGAGCCCAGACCGGACGTCATTGACCAGGGTATTGCTGAGAAAATGCTGCTTAAAAGCATTAAGTTCTTCCACCACTCTACTGATGATCACGAGGAGACTGATGCGGTGGTAATTGGCTGGAATAGATTTGTTCTGCTTTTTATATACAGGAGATACTTGGGGTAATTTTCACGTAATCAGGGAAAGCCATTGTAACTGTATTGAAACAGTTTGTCTAGCGGAGTGGCAAGGTATGGAGCACAGGTTTTCAGTACTATTGCCAGAATGTTGTCAGATTATGGACCCTATGGAGTATCCAGTATCTCCAATCGTTTCTGGATATCGCGTGGACTGAATCAAATTGGTTGATGACTGGTAACTAAATTGCTGAGGACCACTGGAGGAAGCTAAAAGGAATCATCCACTCAACACTTCTGACTGAAGATTGTTGCGAATGCATCAGCCTTATCTTATACACTGAAGTGCTGGGCTCTTCCATCATAGAGGAAGGGGTTATTTGTGGAATCTCTTCCTCCAGTGAGTTGAATAGTTATCCCCAAAGTTGATCGACAAGGTGTGGAAGGACTGCAGAGCTTAGATCTGATCGTTTGCTTGTGGGATCACTAAGCTCTGTTTATCACTTACCGCTTCTGCTGATTGGAGCACAAGTTGTCCTGTTTGGTGGCTTCAACTGGCAGACACCTCATTGTCAGATATGCCCAGTGCTGCTCCTGCCATCCTGCACATTCCATTGAAACAATGTTGATCCTCTGGAGTGATGGTAATTGTTGTTAGGGGGTCATGAGGTTGTGTGGGTGTACAATTCTGCTCCTATAGATGAACCACAGCACCTTATGTACACCCCGACTGGAGTTGCAAGATCTGTTCGAAGTCTGTCCTATTAAGCACCGTGATAGTCCCACCCAAAATGGTGAGGCTATTCTCAATGTGAAGGTGTGACTTTGTCTCCACATTGACTATGCGGTGGCGACTCTTACTGATACTGTCATGGACAGATACTTCTGCAACTGGCAGATTAGTAAGGCTGTGGTCAGTATGTATTTTCCTCTTGTTGGTTCCTTCACCACCTGCCACAGAACCAGTCGAACAGTTAGATCCTTTAGGACCCGGACAGCTCGATCAGTATTGCTGTAGCTGAGATGCTCTTGGAGGTGGACATTGAAATCCGCTACCCAGAGTACTTCTTGCATCCATTCGACCCTCAGTGCTTCCTCCAAGTGTTGATCAACATTGAGGAGTACTGATTCATCAGTTGAGAGAGGATAGTAGATAGTAATCAGCAGGAGGTTTCCTTTCCCATGTGCAAACTAATACCATGAGACTTCATGGGATACGGAGTCACTGTTGAGGACTCCAAGACCAATTCCATTCCAACTGTATCCCAATGTGCCGCCACGTCTGCTGTATCCGTGCTGCTGATGAGACAGGAGATATCCGGGGAAGGTAATGTGGAGTCTGGTTTAAAACTGTATGGAAACTGCACTTGTTACTCATATTTCTCATATTGACATGATTTATCAAGTTATTACAGTTCACTCTTATAACCTTTGTGAATATACTCTTCAGAAACTCATCAATTCACACCTTAAACTGCTCATTAATTGACGTTCCAGATCATCCATTCACAGGAGCATAGCCTCTGTGCCAACAGAAATACAGCACGATCTACATTAGTCCCACTTTCCGACAGCAGGCCCATAGCCTGGGATGTTATGACACTTCCAAGTGCTCGTACAAGTACTTTTTAATGATTATGGGGTTACCTGTGATGATTTCCCTCTCAGGAAGTTATCCCAAAACACAACACCCTCGAGGTTGAAAAAAATGTTTAAATCATCTCTGAACCTCAAACTCTTCACTTTAAAAGTGTGCTCTTTTGTTCTTGACCCTCTGACTAAAAGGAACATCTGCTGTCTATCCACCCTGTCCGTGTCGCTCATCATCTTATCCTTCTGAATCAATTCCCCCCCAGCCTTCTCTGCTCCAAAGTAAACAACCCGCGTTTATCCAGCCTCTTTCCATAGCTGATATGCTCCATCCCAGGGAACATCCTGGTGAATCACTTCTGCACCCTCTCCAGTACAATCACATCCTTCCTGGAATGTGGCTCCCAGAACTATATACAATACTCCATTTTGGCTGAACCAAAGCCCTGTATTGCTCTTATAATCTACACCCTGATTATGAAACGCAACACCCAAGGTCCAATTCTTAACTGGTCCATTAACCTGTCCGGTTACATTCAGGGATGTGTGGAGAAGCACATACTGAGGTTCCCAGTGTGCTGCCTTTCAATGAGTCCTTCCCTGGCTGGTTCCATCTCCCAAAGTGCATCACCTCATATTTATCAGGGTGACATTCTATCTGCCATTGATCTGCCCATCTGACCATTCCATCTGCATCTTCCTGTAACTTAAGGCTTTCCTCCTCACTGCTAACCACCCAGCCAATCTTTATGTCAAACATACACTTACTTATCACACCTTCCCTACTCTCCACTTAGCCCTCTCCACATTTAGATCTACATTTTGTTATGAATAACACAAACAATAACGGACACAACACTGATCTCTGTGGTACACCAGGTGATACTGGTCTCCAGTCACACAAACAGCCTGCTCCCACCACCCTCTGCCTCCTGCCACTAAGACAATTTTCATTCTCACTTGTCAAGTTATCTTTCATATTGTGAGATTTTACTTTATTTTTCAGTTTCCCAGGTGGAAATTTGTCAAAGGCCTTCCTACAAAACTAAATAATCGACCTCCTCAAACTAATTCAATCAAATCCATTAGATGCAACTTCCTTCTGATAAAGTCATGATGAATATCCCTGATCAAACCTTGCAACTCTGATTGTAATTCGATTTCCTCCTTTTCTATTTTATCCAGTAGTTTCCTTAACTCGCTCGTCTATAGTTCCTTGGCCTATCTCTCCCACTCTTACTGTGAAGTGGAATCGTATGAGCAGTTCTCCAGTTCTCCGGCACCTCCCCTATGGTCAGATCCTTAATAAACTATTCAGTCAGGGTCGTTCCTCCTTTGACCCCAACAGCCACCTGTGATACAACTCATTCAGACATGGAGATTGGTCCAAATTTGTACAGAACAAAACCTCAAATCCCTGCTCGTATTTTACATCAATCTGTTCAAGAGCTTTCCAGTCCATCTTCTTGAATTCTGTACCTGCCTCCTCCTTCTCCCAAGTAAAATAGATGTGAAGGTCTCATGTAACAATCCATTCTATTTTCTCCAGCTTGACACACAGATTGTCCCTTTGGTTTCTAATATACACTAACTGTTTGCTGATTATTCTGTTCTACTTGTCCGTGTAGAATATCGTGGGATTCTCCCTTATCTCGCCGACTTGTACTTCTTAAAGTCCCTCTGTTATTAAGTCCTTTCGATGTTTCTAAGATTCACTACAATCAACTCTCATGTTTTGAAACTCGAGATTACAGGCTGAGGTTCCCCATCAGACAATCTTGTCATTTTACGGAGTAATCTGGATAATACCTTTTAAAGTTCGTCTGTAGTCAATATATTGTTTCTTAGATTGGGACTCCGAACGATACACAATACTCTATGTTTAGTCTCACCAACGCTTGATGCAACTGGTGCACGACATCCTCTATCTTCCAATTACATTCACATGAATGTAAACCTAATTTGTACTTTCCCATTTGCATATGTTCTTCCCAATACCTCTCGCTTTATTTTTTCTTATGAACTTGCTGTGTGAGTTCTTTAAAAAAAACCTCATAAATATCCAACTATACGTTATCCAATGGTTCATTATTGCTTATGTCCACAAGAATCATCTTCAAACCATTCCAAAAATATGTTTGCCACTTCTGGTTTTCCTTTCATCGGTACATTCTCATACTCCCCAGTTATGTTATTACCTTCTAAATATCTAGTCGCATGTTCTTTGTAATCGAGTCCAACAGATACCTGACTGCGGATGACAAGATTACTGGTCTGTAGTTCCCCACTCTCCAAATTCATCCTTTCTTAAACTATTGGACAATATTTATAACCTTTGCCTTATCCAGATTGGCTAAATGCCTTTCGGGAATGTGTCGGAAAATAAAGTGAAAATCCGCGATGCAATCAACATGTCTATTGCTGCTTCCTCTGAAATTCTTGTATGAAGTACATCTAGTCTGTCAGATTTATAAATACTCAATCCAGCTTTCTTTTCAAAGATGACCCCAACAATGATAAGAATGATCTTAGACTTTACTTACGCAAGTCCCATGGACACTTGTTATTTCTGGGAGAATTTCTGGACATCCTTCCATGAAGATAGACACAAAGAAACAGTTTCTTTTCCCTGCGGTTTCTCTGTTCTCTGCAATAAATTATCCTGAACGCGCACCAACTGTTCCACATTTGACCTTATTTTTTTTTATTCATTGATAGACGCTTTATGTTTTTCTTTCATTTGAACGCTTTTTCTTTTTTTGATTTTCTTCTCAGTTTCTTGGGCATCCTTTGCTGGTCCTTCATTTCTCTGAATCCACTGGCTTTCTGCAACACTTGGCATTTTTCTAAGCTGCCTCCTTTCATCTAATAGGTAGATGAAGGTGGGGTTGAAAGTGATAGTCGGAGAGGAAAGAGGGTGAACCAGATTAATAGGAAGGAAGGTGGACACATAGGATCGTTCAAAAGGACGGTGCTGACTTGGGAGGTTGGAGTAGGATAAGGTGGGATTAGGGGAAATGGGGAAATCCACTCTGATCCTCTATGGTTAAGAACATAAGACATTGGAGCAGAAGTATGCCCATTCAGCCCATCGAGTCCACTCCGCCATTCAATCACGGCTGATGGGCATTTCAACTCCACTTACCCGCATTCTCTCTGTAGCCCTTAATTCCTTGTGACATCAAGAATTTATCAATTTCTGCCTTGAAGACATTTAGCGTCCCAGCCTCTACTGCACTCTGCGGCAATGAATTCCACAGGCCCACCACTCTCTGGCTAAAGTAATGTCTCCGCATTTCTGTTCTGAATTGACTCCCTCTAATTTTAAGGCTGTTCCCACGGATCCTAGTCTCCTCACCTAACAGAAACAATTTCCTAGCGTCCACCCTCTCCAAGCCATGTATTATCTTGTAAGTTTCTATTAGATCTTCCCTTAATCTTCTAAACTCCAATGAATACAATCCTAGGATGCTCAGCTGTTATTCAGATGTTAGACCTACCATTCTAGGGATCATCCATGTGAATCTCTGCTGGACACGTTCCAGTGACAGTATGTTGTTCCTGAGATGTGGGGACCAAAACGAGACACAGTACTCCAAATGGGGCCTAACCAGAGCTTTATAAAGTCTCCGTAGCACAACAGTGCTTTTATATTCCAACCCTTTTGAGATAATTGACAACATTGCATTCACTTTTGCGAGGGTCCCAAGGCAGAAGAGGAGGCTTTCTTCCTCCCGGTTTCTGGTGGCGTGGATTTGGCGATGGAGCAGGCCCAGGATCCTCATGTACTTGGCAGAGTGGGAAGGGGAGATAAAGTGCTCAGCCACAAGGTGATGGAGTTGTTCAATGTGGCTGTCCCAGAGATGTTCTCTGAAATGATCAACAGGTTGACCTCCTGCCTCGCCAATGTAGAGAAGACCACACTGGGTTTAATGGATGCAGTTCCATTATCTCTTTGTCACCTATCACTTTCAACCCCACCTTCATCTACCTATCACAATCCCAGCTACCTTCCCCCTGCAGCACCCCCTTCTCATTTATCTCTCAGCACCCTTGGCCCATAAGCTTCATTCCTGATGAAGGGCCTATGCCCAAAACATCGATTTATGTGCTCTTAGTATGCTGCCTGACTGTTCTTTCACAGCACCACACTCTGATCTCCAGCATCTGTAGTCCCCACTTTCGCCTCACACCTTCGTGGCTTGCATGATTCAGATTTATAACGGTTACTTCAAATAAAACAAAAACTGTCGTATCCTCAAACAGCATAAAAGAAAACCAATACATTGTGGAAACTGTTCCCATAAGGTCCTTTCTAGCAAAATTGTCAATTAGCTCTTCTGATCTCTCAACACCAATTCCTAAATAACCTGATCTCGAGCTCAGTTCTCGACATAATGTTCCTGTAAACCATCTCACACCTGGTCATGAAATCCATTTTTCCCAGCATTAGGATTCAGTTAGGTTAACACAGTTCAGATATAATTTAAGCAGTGCATTATTACTGCAGTACTCGAAAATGTGTATATCTCATTTCCTGTTTTATAACAGCTCCAGCATTTGTATTGCAGCTTTAACTTTGATATATAACTCCCATCAATGTTTTCTCCTCCTTGCTGTTTTTGTGCTTCACCTTACTAGATTCGGTGGAATCTGAGTGACATGGGCTCTGGGGAGATTAATGACAAAGATCATCTCACCACATCATTTATGATCTTCTCAAACGTTAATTTCTCCAGATCTCCCGTTATGCTGATGGAGTAGAGAAGGACAATGATCTTCCAAAAATGTTCTGTATTCCCCCAGAGAGCTGAGACAGCTCTAACCTGTGTGGGAACATTACAGCAGGCTGGTAAAGTGTTGCTGCTGCTGTACAGGGAGATCATATCTGGAGTAGTGTGTACAGAGTTAGCCTCTTCTGTGAAGATAGGATGTTGTGATATTGGAAACAGCTCAGAGATGGTTCCCTCAACTGATTCCTGCAATGAAGGTGCTAGCCTATAACGAAAGGATGATCAGGTTGACCCAGTAGCCATTGGAGTTTACAAAAATTAAAGCTGATCTTATTTCAACATAGCTGACAGAAGGAGTCAACAAGTGAAGCGAATTACACAGATAATGGAGGAATCCATTCCATTCTCCAGCCTGTTACACAGGAACAACAGGAGGATATTCAGGCCTTCGACCCTGTTACACCAAAACATGTCGAGGCTATTTAGCCCCTAGAGCCTGATATACATTTACAGAAGGAGACCAATCAGCCACTCGAGCCTATAACACTGGCCCCAGAGTAGGCCATGCTGCCCCAGTATCCTGTTAAACAGCAACAGGATCAGTCCATTCAGCCTCCTCAAGTCTGTAACATAGCAACTGGAAGAGGTCACACAGTGACTGGAGATTGTTACACTGGGATAACAGGAGGCCATTCAGACCCACCGAGGGTATTGCAAGGAAAATGGATCGGATAAAAACTATCTGCGACTTCTTTCATGAGAAAGGAAGAGGTAATTTAGTCACGTGTCTGTTGCATGGGAACAAGAGAAGACCAATCAATCCCCTCGGTCCCATCTCTGGGATACATGAGGAGACCGTTCAGTATATCCACCTGTTATGGAGAAGTATGAGAAGACCCATCAGCCCCTCAAAATGTTACGCAGCAACAGGAAGATTCCATAATCTCCCAATCCTCTAAAGCATCAATAGGAGGAAGTCGTTCTGCCCTTGGATGTGGCAACATGGGAACACCAGAAAGATGTCAGCCCATCGAGTTTGTACACCAGCAGGATGATGAGTCCAGTCAGCAACTGGAGCAGATCTCTTAAAGCCTTGTGCCCATTAAACAGGAATTCAAAGAAAACATAAAGGTTTTCGAAAGGGAAGAACTCGTAATAATGTTATACATCAGGGACTAAAGTGTAACAATACACTAGTGTAATTTAAGTCAAATTTTTAGAGTCCATTGTTCAGGACATTTGCAAACTCAAACAATAATTCGTCAGAGTCAACATGGTTTTACGAAGGCTAAATCGTGTTTGAATTGTTTGCTGAGTTATTTGAAGATGTCACTAACAAGATGGATAGTGGGAATCCTGGAGATGGAACATATCTGGTCTTCCTGAAGGCATCGGATATGTCGCTTCTCCAAAGAGTAAATGGTAAGATCAGACAACATGGGTTTAGGAATAATTTATTAGCTTGGATGGAGGATTGGTTATCCACCAAATATAGTCAGGTGGAATAAATATGTCATTTTCTTTTGGCAAATGCCAAAGTTTGCGCCATTGATTTCAGTACTCATGCCTCAACCATTTGCAATCGATAGTATTACTGTTCTCGGTTGACGGGATAGAAAATACAATGCCACATTTTCAGATGACACTAACATCAGTGGGAAATTACTTCGGAATGATGATGCAAGAGATTTTAAAACACGTGGATAGGTTGGGTGAACGGTTCAACATTTGGCAATGAAAATTAAAGTGAATAAATATGGGGCTATTCAAGTTGGCCAGTATAATAGAAAGACAAATTATTATCTAAATGGAGAGAAAATTCAAAGTGCTTAGGTGCAGAGGGATCTGGGTGTCTGCTTGCATATCACAGAAATCCTGCCTGTGGGTACTGCAAGTAAACAGAAATGCAAGGAGAATTTCAGTGTTTATTTATAAAAGGATAGTGTAGAAAGGTAGGGAGTGTTGGTGTAGCTATGCAAGGCATTAGCGAGGCTGCAACTGAAGTACAGTTTGGGTGTCCTGCAGAATGAGGTATTTGCATTGGAGGCAATTCAGAAGTGCTTCACTAGATTGATTCCATATTTGAAGTGTTTGTCTTACGAAGAGAAATTGAACAGTTTAGCCCTATACTCTCGAGAATGAAAGGAGATCTCATTGAGGTCTGTAAAATGCTAAAAGTAATTGAAAGTGTAGATGTGGAGTGGATTTTTTTCATGTGTTGCAATCTACAACAAGAGACTAGAGTTTTTGGGTGGAGAGATGGCAGGAAAGTTGAACAGAGGCCGTGTTGACATCAGCCTCATCGAGGGGTTGGATTCCTCACAGATGCTCTTTGTACTTATACAACTCTTCGTCTGTGTTTCCCAGGAATGGGAGAGGACTGGGTATCATACAGGAAGCAGGCACTCAGGATAAATCAGTTAGAGCGAACGTAACCAGTAGGGTCACACAGTGACCAGCGCTGGGTTCTCAACGATTTACAGTCTATATTAATGATCAGGAGGATGGAACAGATATACAGATGCTGAGATTGGTGATGTCCATAAGACCATAAGACATAGGGGTGGAAGTAAGGTTATTCGGCCCATCGAGTCCACTCCGCCATTGAATCATGGCTGATGGGCATTTCAACTCCACTTACCCCCATTCTCCCCGTAGCCCTTAATTCCTTGTGACATCAAGAATTTATCAATCTCTGCCTTGAAGACATTTAGCATCCCGGCCTCTACTGCAATCTACTGCAATGAATTCCACAGGCCTACCACTCTCTGGATGAAGAAATGTCTCTGCATTTCTGTTCTGAATTGACTCCCTCTAATTCTAAGTCTGTGCCCACGGGTCCTAGTCTCCTCGCCTAGCGGAAACAACTTCCTAGCGTCCACCCTTTCCAAGCCATGTATTATCTTGGAAGTTTCTATTAGATCTCCCCTTAACATTCTAAACTCTAATGAATACAATCCCAGGATCCTCAGCCATTCCTCTTTTGTTAGACCTACCATTCCAGGGATCATCCGTGTGAATCTCCGCTGGACACGCTCCAGTGCCAGTATATCCTTCCTGAGGTGTGGGGACCAAAACTGGACACAGTATTCCAAACAGGGCCTAACTAGAGCTTTATAAAGTCTCAGTAGCACAACGGTGCTTTTATATTCCAACCTTCTTGAGATAAATGACAAAATTGCATTTGCTTTTTTAATCACGGACTCAACCTGCATGTTTACCTTTAGAGAATCCTCGACTAGCACTCCCAGATGCCTTTGTACGAATTTTCTCACCGTTTAGCAAGTAGTCCATGCTTGCATTCTTTTTTTCCAAAATGCAAGACCTCGCATTTGCTCACATTGAATTCCATCAGCCATTTCCTGGACTACTCTCCCAAACTGTCTAGATCCTTCTGCAGCCTCCCCACTTCCTCAGCACTACCTGCCTGTCCACCTAACTTTGTATCATCGGCAAACTTCGCTAGAATGCCCCCGGTTCCTTCATCCAGATCATTAATATAATGTGAACAGCTGCGGCCCCAACACTGAACCCTGCGGGACACTGCTTGTCACCGGCTGCAATTCCAAAAAAGAAACTTTTATCCCAACTCTCCGCCTTCTGTCAGACAGCCAATCCTCAATCCATACCAGTAGCTCACCTCAAACACCATGGGCCCTCACCTTATCAAAGGCCTTTTGGAAGTCTAGATAGACCACATCCACTGAGTTTCCCTGGTCTAACCTAATTGACACTACTTTAAATAATTGTTACGTCGCTGTGATAAGCAAGAGATTAAATTATCAAGAGAGGGTGGAGAGTCTACAGATAAATTCAGAGAGGTAAAGACAATAGATAATAGTTTGGCAGGTGGAATTTAACATGATATAACCTGTCATTCTATTTATAGGAATAAAGGAAGACAGTATGTTACTGAAATGGAAAGGGATTACAGGACTTAATGATACTGTGTACTAGGGGGTTCACTTTGATCCGTTCAGACATGGGAGGTTTTGCTCCATCCCTGATCGCCAGCTCCCAGACACTCCAAGTGATCCCATTGCTCTCAGTACACATGGAATACTTTGAGGTGGTTGATTGGTGGTGGGGATGCTGTTTTGACACATGCATCAAGGGGACGGCCTTTATCCAAGATATATTTATTTCTTTCTACGTGGAGACCCGATGACGATGGGAATGGCTGACTGCTTCTGAATGAAGAGGCCGTGACTGCTGCCAGGACAGAGGGTATTCACCAACATGATGTACTGTGTATGGGTACACTGTAACATTAATAGAGAGAGAGCTCCTCCAGTTACTCCACCTCTCCCCATTGACATGGGTACTCTGCAGATGCCATGTACACCATCGGGAATCCCATTATACTGGATACACAAGGTAGCTTCCAGCTGTGGGAGAAACAATCTATTTTCCTAATCCACCATATATATCCTCCTTCACGGAATGGTGACATCAATGTTGAGATACAGGGAAATGATGGATATGTCACCTAGTCCTGCCTGGAAAATTCTGGATCATAGAAGCTGAATGAAGCAGTGACACTAACAGCCACTGGAAGCACCATCCTCCCCCTGTGTGAAGCTGCAGGACGTGTTGAAGGAGGTGACACCGCTCTGTGACCATCTCCTTGTCCATACAGGGTCCCCTCACACTCTTCTCCTGGTTCAAGTGAAGCTTGGGAAGCTGTTCCTGGAAAACCCGATGTGGGTACAGCAGATCCCTTTCCCCAAACACACTTACTGCGTGGTTTCAGAGTTTCCCCACTCTGCAGCCTCTGCTCCATTTGTTGTTCATGTTACACACCCAGATGCTGTAACTACAGTCCCCATGCTCCATTCAGAGTTGGGTCACCAAATCCTCAGGTCTCCCTGAATGTCTGAGGCAGCTCAAAGCACAACCTCCAGAAAACTATCCCCAGCACCTCCACTAAATATTCAATTACAGGAGTCAGTCAGATACCCCTCAGTACAAGTGTTGTGGACCAGACCAGATCCCCCAGAATGTTTTAAGAAGGCCACTTAGACCCAAACCTTTCCTTATTTTGAATATAGATGTGAAGTGTGCATTCCAGATATGTTGTTACTGGTCAAACCACTCGCAATTGAGCAAAATTTAATCTATTAAAATGTTTTAGTTAAAATACAATCAAAGAAAAGAACATTTTGGGATAATTTATATGTTGGAACTCTTACACAAACATTAGATACCATACCTTCTTGGTTAACACCGCTTGGCACAAAGATATATTCAATTTCAAATCCTTACAGCAGTTTTCCAATCCAGGAGGAAACAACATCAACAGAGATCTCAGAGAGAAAAGCAGCTGGAGATCATGTATTGAAACTTCCAACACTTTTGGGATCCCCAGCAGCTTCTGAATGCTTCAGCTAAAAACAAATTGAGAAACCTGATCTGGGAGAGCTGGCCACTGCCCTTCCCTTGTTGTCACCGTTTTAATGAAACCTAAAGCTTTCTCATTTATTTACTTAAACTGTTTTCAGACAGCAGTTCTGCACCTCTACCTTTAAAACCTCTCTTCAAAATAAAACCCAAGAGAAAATAACCTTTTCACAGTGATAGTATCCTCACAATTTCATCTTTAATAAAATCATCCATCAATACACAAAGGTGGATTCATTTTAAACCTCCTAATCTTCCTCTATAAGTAGACTGAAATGCATATATATTACACTAACTCTGAGCATACAAATGTTCACAACTAGTTTCGATTTCAGTCATTTTACTCCTGCTACAGAATGCCTTTGTCTTTCTGCATCCAAGTCTCCACAACGTGTCAAAACGTAGGTTTTCTCGCCCTGTCACCTGTATAGTTTCAAACTGAATGGTAGCAATAATAAGCTCAATCGAAACAGATTGGTATTTCTCTCCCAAACTTCTCCAAAACCTTTCACGGGTCACGATCGGTGATCAAGATTTGTCTCATGTACGTTATTCACATTTTAAATGTTGAAATGTTGTAACGCCAACGTGAAGCTCAAGGCCTCCTTCCCCATTGGGGAATCAATCTGTTGATGTTTCCACTGGACACTCCAACCACACGTTACATAATGGAGCACTTCTCATCTCTCCAATAGTCCCTCTGAATTACATAACTCCTCATGTCTCAACATAAAAGAGTTACATACTTCTGTACCTCTTAATGCTCTAATCTCTTTACCTGCTCCTCCTGGCCTCTGCCAGTAAACCTTACTCTCACGGGTATATGTTTTAAGAAGATCTCGCACATTCATCTCAATCTCTCACAGAAACCATATTTTGATTTCAGAACTCAATCATCATCATCAGTCATTTCAGCTTCTAATCTTGCCATTGTAACTCTCTGCTCTTCCACGTGAGTTCTCACGACTGCAGGAAGTGAATTGTTGAACTTCTCCAAAATAAGAATCTCTCTAAGAGTGTCATTGGTTTGCTCTGATTTAATACCCTTACCACCTTTCAAAATTACTTTGTTTGATACTTTCAAACTCAATATGCGTTTAATCAGCGACCCTTTTTTAGATTCCTGAAATGCTGTCTGTCGGCTTCTGGCCCAACCTCATATGGACTTCACACGGCTTTCTTCACCACCCCATACTGGGCAGATACCGTCTCCAATAGGGATGCAAATACCTATCAGCTTTGTTTGGATATACTAAATCCACATGATCACTTGCCACTGCATTAGCCACTTTCTCAAATGAAATTCAAAAGGCTTCTCCATCCTTCTCATCAAATTTAGATAATGCCTGGATGTATTTAAACAGAACCCCTTTAGGGAAATAGTTCCAATAGGGTTGTTCAACCTCACTATCCTCCTCATCCCGCCAATCGTCTCCCTTCATCTCTGCCTTCTATGTCAACTTTCCTCTCTAACTGCTAACTGTTTAAATTGAAACTCTCTGCTTTTCTTCTCTCCCTTTCTCTCTTTCTTCTTAATTTCCTTTCCTTTTTATTTCTACTTTTCATCATAATTCAAACTGTTTCAATTCCTTCTCATGTTCAAAGTGCCTCATTTGAAATTGAATTCTCACCATTTCCAAAGAGTCTGGTGGCGTTTCCACAAAACGCAATTGCCGAGCTATAGCTGTAATTGTCTGCCATTTTCTCACAGACAAACGCAACCCCAATTCCAGATTGTCTGTCAATTCCTACAGCTTTGCCTTCATTACCTTTTGTAAAACCCCCAACTTCACTTCTTCCACACCAAGAGAACTCTTAGTGACTGAAAGAATCTTTATACACAAAACACTGTTTAAACCAACCGAGTTCGGAACAAAAGATGCTAACAGCTACCATGCGCGACCTTTGAACCCAATAGCCTCCCGTTGCATAATCTCCAGTGTCTGCATGGGCTTATTCTGGATTATCTGGTTTCCTCCCACAACCCAAAGATATGCATGTCAGGTGAATTGGTCATGCGAAATTGTTTGTAGTTTTCAGAGATGTGTGGGTTAGGAGCCTTTGTCGGGGTAAATGTCTAATAATAGGGTAAACGAATGGGTCTGGGTAGGTTACTTCTCGGAGGGTCAGTGTGGACTTGTTGGGTCGAATGGCTTGTTTGCACACTGTAGGGATTGTAATTCTGATCAACAATTTGGTATTATCGATTTAAAACCAGACAAGAGTTCCCAGTTTGCAAAAGACCAACCAGACTGCCTCAAACAATTTTAAGATGGTAGCTTGGATGCCAAACTTTCCTTATTTTAAAGGTAGATGTGAAGTGGGCGTTCCAGATGTCATGCTACTTGTCGCACCACTCACCAACAGCAAAACACAACATACTCAAACACTCTAATGAAAATCCATACAAAATGAAGAAGAATTTAGATTAATTTAACTATTGGAAACCATGACTGAATAATGGATACAGTACCTTCTACTAATGAACTATTCCAACACACCAACATCCCATAACCACACCCCTTCGCAAAATGGAACATTCAGACATACATTCTTGCATACAGTTCTCCAATTCAGGAGGAAACAGCATCAGAGAGACTAGCAGCGAGGGATAAGTTATAGGCTGTTGTTACTACTATTTATGAAAAACCGTAAAAGCGTCGTCAGTTATTTACTTGAGCCGTTTTCAGTAGGCAGTTTGGCCTTTAAGATCTCTTATATGAAAAAAAGAGAAATTAATCTTTTTTTAAGTGACATCATTGTCGCACACTTTAGATGGCTGGTCCTTTACTTAAGGGGCTTCCTCGATCGCAATATCACCTGAGAGGGACAAATAAAGGTACAGAGCAAGTTACAAGGATGTATCTCATAACTTCTGAAACACCCCTGTCCATGGACCATCACATGGGACATACCGGAAGTGAACAACAGCCTGACACACAACATTTCACTGTTTTTGAGCTTCACAATGCAAGCACTCGATACACTAGAGAGCCAAAAACAAATGCCAGGAAAAGATACAGAGGGACAGGAAGATTCACATTAAAGACAGAAAGAGACAGTTAATTAACTGAAAAGATATTGTGGAAATATGGGGAAAAAGACAAGGCAGTGGGACTAACTGGAGAAGTGAGATCTTTGAGAGTAAAATTACAAGAACGAGAACATTGAATACAGGCATTGTCAGATCAGCTGGAATGGTTTGTTACATCAAATTCTGAATCTGCTTCACAGAACACCACAACCAAACATAAACTGGGACAAGATGACAGCCCAGCATAAAGAGCTGTGCAGACCATGCTAGTGTGTTGCTCAGTAAACTGCACTATCTGCCCAGCATAGAGAGTATTGCAAACTTTACTATCATATGCAAACTATACTCGCATCAGATTACTATAATGTTTACAATGAGAAAGTTTGCTGTGTGTGTGTTCATCAAAGACTGAGAGAGAGTCCATTTGTGCGCATGATTGGCGTGGTTGAATGTGAAACTCATTGTTTGAGAAGGAACGCACATGGAGGAAACTATTTTCAGTAAGAACAACTCTGTGTTAATCGACAGAGAGAACGAGGGAAGCTTCATGGACAAATGAGGTAAAGTGTTTGAGAATGTTAAAATAAAGGCATTTCCAGACACAATCGCAATATACATCGGCGTGCACATGAATGACATTTGGATGGGAGTTTGGTGTGTGGTCGAATCAGATTTGTTTCAGCAGGTGTGAAGCCGGGAGTGTCAGCAGCAGATTTTTGGCTTCATTACGACTGTACATCATAGCTCAAGGTTCAAACAGCAGTTGGACTAAACCAGTGAGATATATTCTGGGGTGGTGAGCATTTCAAGTTAGAAATGGTCAGGGTATGGTGTCATGAATCAGCTCATGGTCAAAGGGATCTCCTACAGTTGTGACTTGTCTGCTTCAGCCGCAGATATTGGCCAGGGATGGGATGGAAACAGTGGAAGGAAGTGGAGTTTGTAACCAGAGCAGTAGAGAGTGACCTCCCTGCTCTTAATATTAAAAAAAACAAAGGCAATGATACAGTAAATTGCAGTTCTCTGCTGGAACTGAGTAGGTCAACATAGAGAGTAACAATGCCAGCTCAGTGAGGGAGACAGTCATTGAACACATTCATTGATGTAGTTAGTAGTGGTTGTAGAGTGAATATATGGAATGAGAGTTTCAACAGAAAAATAATAGTGACAACATGTGTAGACTATATAAAAGAACAGTAATACAGTCATAATCGGTTTTTAGAACAAAAACATCTGGACGTTGACACTTACCAGGAACACCAACGATAGCCAGGAAAGGATAATAAAAATATTGAACAAAGAGAAGAGCGTCATAGATCCGCCATGATAATGGCCACCAAGAAAATGCACAAAGACGCCAAACATAATAGGATAAACTCCTGTCTATTGTTGGAACATGCCAGTCTAATGTTCCCAGATTATGATCCATTTTTGGAACATTCCAGTCCAATGTTCTCAGATTCTGATGTCTCCTCCCCCTCTCTCTGGGTCTGCTGTTCCCTGTCAGTGCTGTTGGTGATGCTCCCGCTCATGTTATGGGATAACACATTGAACGACGCCCATTTATCATTAAAAGATGGAAACTCTCCACTGGGATAATTAGAATCCATGGAGATTCGCATTAAGCACAATCACTGAACAAACACTGGGAAACTGAGCAAAGGCTACGACAACGGATGAATGGGAACTGCAAAACAATCAACAGACAGGAGGGTTCCCTCCCAGTTTGGGAACACATCAGTAATCCCGGACATTCAACCTCGGACCTTCTGGTGACCATCCTTCAAGGTGGACTTCAGGACAGGCAGCAATGAAAAGTGGCCGAGCAGAGGCTGATTACAAATTTCGGTTCCCATAGGGAGGGCCTCAACTGGGGGCTTGGTTTCATGTCACATTGCAGGTGACCACCATTGTACTACACACACACACACACAGGCACTCCTATAAACACACATACATACGGACACATATGTACACAGACACGCACAGAGACACAGACACACCCTTACAGATATGCACACTCTCACAGGCATCCGCTTAGAGACTTAGACCACTCGATACTCATGCACACACATATATACTCTCTCTCACTGATACTCAAAACTGCATTCATTCATGCAGAACTCTGAGCTCAAAAACTGCATCAATTTATGTAAAACTCTGTTATCTCACTTTTTAGATTAGAATCAATCTAAACATTATGGTATAGACAAAGAACACAGGGGCTAACACCTTCAAAATATTGCCTAACACTTGTTATTACTGCTAACCTGAGAATGCATCTATAAAATAAAAAGGTTTTGTAATTTACATATGAAAGAAATGAAACTATCATGATATTCGAACAGATGAAAGACTCAACAGACAATCAAGGTATTTTTCAATGTATAATTTCAGTTACATCACACTATAAATTTTTGCGATAAATTCTGTGCCTTAGAAGTGTGTCCTCCACTATCACCTGATGAAGGAGCGGCGCTCTGAAAGCTAGTGTGCTTCCAATTAAACCTGTTGGACGAAAACCTGGTGTTGTGTGATTTTTAACATTGTACAGCCCAGGCCAACACCGACATCTCCAAATTATGACTAAACCAACAGGCTCAGTTAACCAGTTCCACACATCATTTTTCATATCACTATAAAAGGGAACATTTACCAGGTTTGGATGGAATGGATGAGGGTTGCTGAGGGATGGCCCAAAAATCTTTAAATCTTTTGAATCTTTTTTAAAAACTTGTATATGAGAGTATTAAACGGCACTGCAGGTGTCTATATGTGTTCCACTCTGTTTATGAAACGAGGCAGTTATAAAATAACAGATCGGTTGCAAAAGAAAAACTCGGGTGGGCAAGATACCTTATCTCAAAGTATAATACCTATTGACCAGTGTGAGGCTCCTCCTGGTTTTAAGTGCCTTGTTATCAAATCCTTTCAAAACCTTGAGACAGAGCATTGAGATTGATGCTCAGCAACAGGCCGAAGCAATTCTGTCCCTATGGGCCTCTTACAAAGGGATAAGAGAAGGCCATTCAGCCTATATTAGCCTGTTGCAACTTGAAAAGGTGGAAATCTAAAATATTGGTGCATTTTGCCAACAGAATCATTCAAAACAAAGAGATGTGTCAATGCTGCTCTGTGAAGCGTTACTGAGAGGGCACCTGGAGTAAATAGTGTTGTCTGTGTATCTGTAACTGAGAAGGGATGGACGTCCATCAGATACAGTTTAACGGCTGCTCGTAATCCACAGGTTGCTGTGTCATTTAAAGTCTCGGGTCTACACAAGGACAGGAGGAGGCCATTCATGCTTTCCAGTGTATTACAAAAGGACACGAGGAGCCTATTCCCGAGTCTGTTACAGAAGGGCAGGAAGTGTTTCTTTAACTTTCTGTTACACATAAATATTAGTTTTAAATTAGTTTTGGAATAGTAAAGACCTGATGAAAGCATTAAGGTTCTAACTTTGAACAAGGCCAACTTTGAAAGTGTTACGCGAGCCCTGTAAAAGGCTGATTGGAATACCCTAGTCACAGTAAAGGGATGGTTGGAAAACGCAAGGCCATCTAAACTTTGTTTCAGAAGGTCCAGAGCCAACATGTTCCCATTAGTAAGAGGGGCAAGGCTGGTGGGTGCAGGGAGTGCTGGATGGCTAAATATATTGATGGTCCGGTCAAGGTAAGGAAGGAGGCATATGTCAGGTAAACAGAGCTGAGATCAAGTGAATCCCGAGAGGTGTATAAAAGCAATAAGTGTATCGTCAATGTGGAAATTGGGCCAGAAAAATATGGACAAGAGATGGCTTTAGAAATACGGTTAACAAGGCATTGAAGAAATTATACAAATCCTTTAATGTCAAAAGATTAACTAGGGAGAGAATAGGGCCCCTTAAAGATCAGTAAGGCTACCTATGTGTGGAATCACAGGAGATGGGAGGGATACGAAACATGTATTTCTTCTCGTATTTAATGTGGAGGAGGTTAAAGAGCGAGAGAATGAAGAAATATATAGTGATACCTTGAAAGTGTCTATATTACAAGGAGGTGTTGGACATTTTAAAACACATAAACAAATGTGAACAAATCCCTGGGACCTGAGCAGTTGTTTCCCAGATGTTTGTGGGAAGCTAAGAAAGAGATTGCTCAGCATTTTGCTGTTATATTTTTAACATTGATTTCCACAGGTGAGGTGTAAAAAGACTGGAGGGCTGCTAACATAGTGTCATTATTTAAGAAAGTAAGGAATAAACAGGTAGCCATCGATCGATGAGCCTGACGTTAATGGTGACTAAATTGTTGGAGGGGATTTCGAGGAAAAAAATCGATATGCATTTGGAAGGACAAGGACTGAAGAGGGCTTTGTACATTGGAGATCACATCTCACTGACTTGGTGGAATGTTTTGAGGAAGTGCTGAAGCTGATTGATGAAGGCAGGAGAGTGGATGTTGTCTTTATGGAATTCAGTAAGAAAACCAAAATGTTCTACATGGTAGACTGGGTAGCAAGGTTAGACTGCCTGGGATCCAGGGAGAGCTCACCATTTAGATCCAAATTTTTCTTGAATATTGGAGACAGGGTGTGACAGTGGACATTTGTTCATTAAACTTGGAGACCTGTGACCAGTGGTGCTGATCGCAAAGATCAATAGTGGGTCCACTGCCTTTTGTCACTTATACAAACCATTTGCATTTGAGTATACGAAGTATGGTCAGGAAGTTTCTAGATAATACCAAATTGGTAGGTGTAGTCGACAGTGAAAAATTAACTCTCAGACTATAATGGGACTTTGCTGAGGTGAACCGAGGAGTGGCAGATGGAGTTTATTTTAGATAAATGTGAGGTGTTGCATTTTGGCAAGAAAGATCAAGGCAAGACATGTAGGTAGGGTCCTTCAAAGAGAACTCCATAGAAATTATTATATCCCTACAGTGAGGAAACAGCCTATTCGGCCCATCGAGGCCAACTGAACCTCTAAACAGTATCCTACTGGACAAACCCCTGCCCTATCACTCTGAGCCTGCATTTCCCATAACTAATCCACCTCGCCTACACATTCCTGGGTACTATACGCAATTTAGCATGGCCAATCTACACTTATCTGTTTATCTTTATACTGTGGGAGGTAAACATAACATCCGGAGGAGACTCATGCAGACACAGGGAGAATGTGCAAACTCCACACAGGCTGTCATTCAAGGATGGAGTTAAACCCAGATCGCTGCGCTCTGAAGCAGCAATGCTAGTCACTGAGCTACTGTGTCACCTTGTGGGGCAGGTTCTCCGTTCCTTGAAAGTGCCGTCACAGGTAGACAGCGCAGTGAAGAAGGCACTTGGTGATCTTCCATTTTTGGTCCGTGCTTTGAGTCTAAACATTTTCACGACGTGTTGCATCTGTACAGGACATTGGTTTGGCCACTTTTGTTATATTGCCCTTAATTCTGGTCTCCCTGCTGTCGGAAAGATGTTGCCAAACTTGGAAGGTTGCAGATGAGAGTTAAAATAATGTTGCAGGTGTTGGAGGGTTGGCGTTACAGGGAGAGTTTGAATCGGGTAGGACTACTTTCAAGTGTTGAGGCTGAGGGGTGACCTTAAAGAGGTTTATAAAATCATGAAGGGCAAAGATAAGGCAAACAGTCCACGCATTTTACCCAGGATAGGCGAGTCCAAAATTAGAAGACAAAGGTTTAAGGTGAGAGGGGAAAGATTTAAATAGGGACATGAGGGATAACATTTTCACACAGAGACTGCTGAACTGTATGGATTGAACAGCCAAATGAGGTGGTGGAGGCAGGCACAGTTACACCATTTAAAATGCAGTTAGATGGATACATGCATGGGAAGTGTTTAGACGGAGATGGGCCAAATGCTGGCAAGGGGGACGAGATTTATTTAGGATATTTGTTCGATGTGGGCGATCAGACCGAAAGGTATTTTTCCGTGCTGCACATTTCTGAGACTCTATTGCCTCTTGAGTGTATAACACAGGAACAGGAGGAGTCTATTCAACTTCTGAATTCGGACAGGCAACTTATTTGTTCAATTACTGAGAGTAAAATACAAACATATATCATTCAGATTTTGATGGTGTTTTACAAAGGCTTTTACTCAAGAGAAGCTGTAAGGAATGTGAAGAGGCCATTCAGGCCCTCGACTCCATTCCACAGGAGCAGCAGGTGAGCACAGAGATATTGGAGCCTGTCAGTCAGTAGGAGGAGGGGAACATCTACTTTCGCAAACCTTGGATCAGGAGGCAGTCACTCAGCTGCTCAAGATTGGGACACAGGAACAGGACACAGTCATTCAACTGCTTGAGACTGTGACACAGGGACAGGAGGGAGTCACTCAGAGCTCGAAACAGGGGCACAGGGAAATCTGGAGGTTAGTGAGGCCCCATCATCCTGTTATGCAAGGACAGCAGGAGGTGACTCACTCCCCACCAGTATGAGACACTGGGAGAGAAGGGGAGTTTGCTTGGAACAAACAGAAATATATGAATATGTTACATTAGTGGTCCATTCAATCCTGCCCCAACATTCACGCAGACCACGGCTGATCTGATGGTGATTCCCTCATTCCATTTTACGGAGACTCCCCTCTCTGCAGCCTCTGCTCCGTTTCTTGGTCATGTTGCAGACTCAGATGCTGCAAGAACACTCACCATGACTCATCCAGAAGGATATGTCTAACAGGATGAGTCAGGATTTGAGGGGTCCAATGACAAGAATGAAAAGACAAAATAAAGGTATTGTCAGATATTTAGTTCTCTCACATTCGCAATCCAACTCACATAACCAGCCCATCCATTACATATTCAGGATGGATCACTGCGTAGATCCGGCTAGTGTACAGCTGTATGCAACCCAGCAATGTCCAGAGTGAAACTCTGTGAAGTCCACACCAATGCTTGAACTATAATCCTGGACTAAATTTCCAGCGTGAGGAGCTGTGCAGACCGCACTGGGTCATTCATATATAAACCCAGGCTGTTTCATTGTTCGGCAACACTGTGTTAGATCACTGCCCAGTGTGGGGAAACATGTAACCAATGGTGGAAGTGACAGAATGTGCAGTTACCATCCATTTACAGCTCCATATCTGTACTGTACCTTGACAAGGCGTGCTGCGAATGTGAAAATCAATGTGAGGAAGAGATATAAATGGAAACAATTTAAATACCAACAGTTCTGATTAAGGCGCATATCTCTCTAGTATTTAAAGTTGAAATAACTGAGATAATATCCAATAAGGTTTTGTGAACGGTGCAAAGAATTAAGAGGGGGATGGTGATGTTATAGTGGTTGCACTATAAGCCTCCAAATAATCAATGGGAATTAGAGGAACAAATATTCAGAGAGACTGGCGAGACTTGCAGGAACAATAGGGTTGTCATTAAAGGTGATTTTAATTTTTCTAACATAGACTAGGATTTCCAGATGGTTAAGGACTTATATGGAACATGAGTTGTTAAGTGTGTTCAGGAAAGCTTCCACAACCAATATAGAGAGGTTCCTATTGGGGAAGGGGCAAACTCGACCTACTGTTGAAAAATCAGTTCGGATAGGTGACGGAGGTAAATTGGGCGAGCATTTTGGGAATAGTAACTCGAGCTGTGTTAGTTTTAAAATAGTTTTGGTAGGGACAAAATTGGTCCACAGATACAAGTTCTAAATTGGGGCAAGGCGTATGTTGTTGGAATTAGACAGAGGATTGCAGGGGATGATTGGAGTAGTTTATTTCGAGGCAAAATGATCCCAGGCAAGTAAGAGGGCTTCAAAAGTGAGATAGCTCGAGTTCAAAGTCTATATGTTCCTGTGAGGGTGAAGGGAAAGTGAGGCTGGAAGAGAGAACCCTGGATTACAAGAAATATTGAGGCTCTGACCAGAAAAAAAATGAGGCATGGCTCAGGTACAGGCAGTTCGTATCAAGGGAATCCCAGGGGGTACACAGGGGATAGAGGAGTTTACTGAAGAAGGAAATCAGCAGGAAGAAAAGGGAGTATAAGATAGTTTTGACTGAGCAGATTAGTGTGAATCCAAATTCAGAATAGTAAAGAAAAAGAACAACCAGAGAGAGAATAGGACGTCTTCAAATCCAAAATGGGCGCGCATGTGTAAAACCTGAAGAGATGGGTGAGTTCCTCAATTCCCCATCTGTGTTTATCATGAAAAAACACATGAAGACCTGTGACTTTTGGGAGGTTAGTTGTGATATCTTGGTACAGTCCATATCACAGTAGAGGTGCTGATGGACATATTAGAATGCATAAAGTCTGATAAATCTCTTGGTCCTGACCAGATATTTCCAAGAGCACTGCAGGTGGCGAGAGAAGACAGTTCAGGGGCCAAGGACCCGGAAGACTGTGTGGAAACAAATGTGCCCTTATTCAAGAAGGGTTGAAAAGAAAAGCCTGGGAAAGATAGACCAGTAAGCTTCATATCTGTTTTCACTAAACCGTTTGAGAAGGTTCTGAGATATTAGATATGCATGCATTTGGAAAAACAGAGTTTGACTTGGAGCAGTCAGCATAGCTTTGTGCGTAACAGATCGTGCCTTAGAACTTTTGTTAGAGTTTTTGAGGAAGTGACCAGGAAGGTTGACAAGGGCAGGGTGGTGGACATAGTCTATATGGATTTAAGTAAGGCCTTTGATGAGGTTCCACATGGTAGGTCGATCTGGAAGGTTAGATTACATGGACTCCAATGTAAACTGGCAAATTGGTGACACAATTGTCTTGACGTTATGAAGCAAATGGCTATGTTGGAGGTATGCTTGACCGGCTGGAGGCCTGTGACTAGTGGAGTGCCTCAGTGTTCGGTCCTGGGCCCATTGCTGTTCGTTGTCTTATACCAATGATTTGGACCAGAGTGCACAACGAAAGGTTAGTAAGTTTGCACATGACTCGAAATTAGGAGGCATCATTTGCAATGAGAAACATTATCAGAAATTGCAGCAGTACCTTGGTCAGCTGAGGAAGTGGGCTCAGAAATAGAAATTTGTGTTTAATACAGATAAGTGTGACGTCTTACATTTTGGAAAGTCAAATCCAGGTAGGAGTTTAATGATGAATGAGAGGGCCTTAAGGAGTGTAGTGGAACAAAAGGACATTGGAGATCAGGTGCACGGATGTCTGAAATTTGAGTCACAGATACACAGGACAGTGAAGAAGGCTGTTGGCACACTGGCCTTCATCAGCGCATTGAGTATAGACGTTGGGACGTTATATTGCAGTTGTATAGGATGTTGGTAAGGCTGCAGTTGGAGTATTGTGTTCAGCTTTGTTCACCTTGCTGTAGAAAGGATATTATTGAACGAGAAAGAACGAAGAACAAATTTCCAAAGATGTTTCCTGGGCTAAAGGCTCTAAGTTATAGGCAGATGTTGGACAGGTTAGAACGATTTCTTTACAGCGTAGTGTACCGAGGGGGTTCTTATTGAAGTGTAACTCTTATAAAATTATAGAGGCATGCATGGGGTGAATACTTCAATTTTTTTCCCAACGTTGGGGAATCGAGGACTAGAGGACATCCATTAATGTTTGAAAAGGAAAAAAAGTATATAAAAAGGAACCTGAGGGGCAACATTTTTACATAGAGTGTGGTATGCATACAGACTGAGCTGTCAGTGGAAGTGATTGAGGTGTGTACAATAACAACATTGAAAAGACATTTGGACAAATACACAGATAGGAAAGGATTACAGGGATACAGAACAAGGGCAGGGGAACGGGGTGAGTCTGGATGGACATTCTGATTGCCATGGTCCAGTCATACTGGGAGTCTCGTGCAATATGTCTGCAAATGAGTGTGTTTTGGAGTGGAAACAGAGTGGGGGAGACTGAGAAAAAATG
Source organism: Chiloscyllium punctatum (assembly GCF_047496795.1). Taxonomy (NCBI): domain Eukaryota; kingdom Metazoa; phylum Chordata; class Chondrichthyes; order Orectolobiformes; family Hemiscylliidae; genus Chiloscyllium; species Chiloscyllium punctatum. The sequence continues at coordinate 131,270,915 of NC_092744.1, read as the reverse complement.
TAATTGAAGGATATGTTCACAGGTTTCAGAATGCTGAAATAAAGACATTTCGATAGTATCATGCAACACGGGTCGGTACTTTGAAGAATGATGAGTGAAAGGGATATTGCTGTGAGTTCAGACAATGGAGACTTTTGGATGAGCATTTGTTCTGCAGCTTTGTAACTAGGAGTGAGGACAGCAGAGTCTTCGCCTCACTGGGCTGAATCTAACAAAATACTGTCTCAGTGACATTTTCATTAAGTGTGACAGAGGGATTGTCTGCACGAGGCTGAACTACTTTCCTGGTGCTATCTTACCAAACTCATCTCATTAACTACCCACCCCACTCCATTGTGTCCCTCTCATACAATGCCAGCCAGATTCTCCCACCCATCATGACTGGAAGAACTCAAAATCGCCCGGATGCCCCTCGATATTCCATGACCCCTGACACTGGGGCCATCTTTAAAAGGCCAAGGGGCACATGGTTGAGCTTTCTCAGTTTGCAGCTGCCCTGCACAGTTTACCCTGAGCATGGCAGATAAGGGGAAATTACATCACGTTTTTCGACAGGGACACGGAGGTCCTGTTGGATGGGCTAGTACAAAAGGGGACCATTCTCTTCCCAGAGGGATCACACCACCAGACCCACCGAGCCTGGTCTGGGCTCACCACCCAGCTCAGTGCAGTATCTGTGGTCTGAGTAAATGTCCAGCAAAACAGGACAAGCTTCAATAACCTTCCCCACTCTGTTAGGATAAGGGTCACCATATTCTCTCTGCTCCCTCAGACTCACTGTATGTCTGTTATAGCACCGGTTCCCGAACAAGGCTCATGCTCTTCCACTCTCACTACTGCATACAGCACCATCCCTATCTTTCTCTCTGCATCTCTAATGCCCCCCACAGAGTTATAGAATATTCTGGAGAATGCCAATTATGGAATTTTCCAGATCATGTTCCAAGTTTCAATAAAGCGGCTGTGCCCCAGTGTGTGACATGTAAGAGGATGGAGTAGATGTGTACGTTTTGCAAATCACACACAATTGAAATCCATCATGAGGCCATTCAGTACTTCAAACATGCCCCAACATTCAATACGTTTGGAGGTGAAATGATGGTTTTCTCAGCTCCACCTTACAGGAACTTTCAGTCATTCGACCCCCAGGCTCTTGTTACCGAGCAGACGATTCTCAGAAACTTTCTACCCCATGTTTCTTCTTGCATGTGTTCCGAAGGCATTTCCCATGGGGACAGACTCTCCTAACAATATATTTCATCTGCTTTATACATTCATACAATAGTCAGCATGCTTTCCACAGACCAATCAAAAACATGCACTTATTTTACGGTTATCGATATTAAATCACAATTAGTCATTCTGGTTATTTCACTTGTCTCACCTTATTGTATTCAGCCAAAGAAAGCTTCCAAACACTTGTCTCAATGTAGAATACAATTTCAAGCAGAGAACGTTTTTATCCTCAGCCGTTATCATGACCGTTATCTCAAATATACCTTTTTCCTTGTCATGAATGTTTCTCTTGCCCTTTGTCTGGGACTGATTCTGTGTGTAACAGTTACACAGTCTCCCACTCAGTTGGCTGGATGGTTGGTTTCTGATGCAGAGGGACGTCACCAGCGCAGGTTCAATTCCCCACACTGACTGAGGTTACCATGAAGGGGATGGTCTCTCAACCTCACCCCATCACCCAAGGTGTGGTGACATTCAGCGTAAACCAATATGAGTGGTCTATCTAGTGAGAGCTCTTTGGGACTCTATTCTATCAATGTTAGCATTTTATTTTTTTTAAATTTTTTGACTGAAAAATAGATTTTTATTATTATATTAAAACAATAACTAAACAACACAAATAACTGAACAATATTTCACTCATGTGCATGTACATACAACATAAGTTAAAGTCTATAAATGGACAGAAGTAAAACAAAAATATACAATAAATAATAATAAATAATACAGCTCAGAATAAGAAAGCGATAGCTCTTGTTCTTCGAGAGCATTAACTGATACACATTCATATGTTCACAATTCTTCATATTAGATTCATTAGACAACATCGTCATTGCTATATAAAAGACCTTTTTAGAATGGCAGATAAGCCTAATCGTGGTAATCCAAAAAAGATTGCTATATCTTATATAAATCTCTGCTTTCTGGCCCACCATACAGGTGAAAACGTCCAAAGGGATATTCTCCATGGTGAGCTTACGATGAGCCAACAGACCCGGGGGGTGGGGGGGAGACGGGGGTGTTTCAGACATCAGACACAACACAATACTTTTCCTAGCACAGGAAGTGTTGGGGAGATACTAATCGAGTATTTTGCATCAGTATTTACTGTGGAAAAGGATACGGAAGATATCACATGTAGGGAAATAGATGGTGACACCTTGCAAAATGTCCATATTACAGAGGAGGAAGTGCTGGGTGTCTTAAAACAGGTAAAGGTGGATAAATCCCCAGGACCTGATTAGGTGTACCCTAGAACTCTGTGGGAAGCTAGAGAAGTGTTTGCTGGGCCTCTTGCTGAGATAGTTGTAATATGGATCGTAACTGGTGAGGTGCCAGAAGACTGGAGATGGCTAACGTGGTGCCACTGTTTAAGAAGGGTGGTAAGAACAAGCCAGGGAACGATAGACCAATGAGCCTGACGTTGGTGGTGGTCAAGTTGTTGGGGGGAATCCTGAGGGACAGGATGTGCATGTATTTGAAAAGGCAAGGACTGATTAGGGATAGTCAACTTGGCTTTGTGCGTGAGCAATCATGTCTCGCAAAACTGATTGAGTTTTTTGAAGACGTAACAAAGAGGACTGATGAGAGCAAAGTAGTAGATGTGATCTACATGGGCTTCAGTGAGGCATTCGACAAGGTTCCCTATGGGACACTGATTAGCAAGGTTAGGTCTCATGGAATACAGGGAGAACGAGCCATTTGGATACAGAACTGGGTCAAAGGTAGAAAACAGAGGGTGGTGGTGGACGGTTGTTGTTTTTTAGACTGGAGGCCTCTGACCAGTGGAGTGCCACAAGGATCGGTGCTGGATTCACTACTTTTTATCATTGATATAAATGACTTGGATGCGAGCATATGAGATACAGTTAGTAAGTTTGCAGATGACACCAAAATTGGTGGTACAGTGAACAACGAAGAGGTCACCTCAGATTACAACAGGATCTTGACAAGATGGGCCAATGGGCTGAGAAGTGACAGATGGAGTTTAATTCAGATAAATGCGAGGTGCTGCATTTTGGGAAAGCAAATCATAGCAGGACTTATACACTTAATGGTAAGGTCCCAAGGAGTTTTGCTGAACAAAGAGACCTTGGAGTGCAGGTTCATAGCTCCTTGAAAGTGGAGTCGCAAGTCGATACGATAGTGAAGAAGGCGTTTGGTATGCTTTCTTTTATTGGTCAGGGTATTGAGTACAGGAGTTGGGAGGTCATGTTGCAGCTGTACAGGATATTGGTTAGGCCAGTGTTGGAATATTGCGTGCAATTCTGTTCTCCTTCATATTGGAAAAATGTTGAGAAACTTGAAAGGGTTCAGAAAAGATTTATAAGGATTGGAGGATTTGACCGATAGAGAGAGGCTCAATAGTCTGAGGCTATTTTCGCTGGAGCTTCAGATGCTGAGGGATGACGTTATAGAGGTTTTCAAAAATATAAGGGGGATGGATAGAGTATATAGGGAAAGTCTTTTCCCTGGGGTCAGGGAGTCCAGAAGTGGAGGGCATAATTTTAAGGTGAGAGGAGTAAGATATAAAAGAGACCTACAGGGTAACTATTTCACACAGAGGGTGGTACGTGTATGAAATGAGCTTCTGGATTAGTGGTGTTGGAAGAGCACAGCAGTTCAGGCAGCATCCAAGAAGCTTCGAAATCGATGTTTCGGGCAAAAGCCCTTCAACAGGAATAATTTATTCCTGATGAAGGGCTTTTGCACGAAACGTCAATATCGAAGCTACTTGGGTGCTGCCTGAACTGCTGAGCTCTTCCAGCACCACTAATCCAGAATCTGGTTTCCAGCATCTGCAGTCATTGTTTTTACCTATGTAATGAGCTGCCAGGTGAAGTGGGGGAGGCTGGTACAAGTGCAACATTTAAGAGGCATTTGGATGAGTATATTGAATAGGAAGGGTTTGGAGGGTTATGGGCCGGGTGCTGGCAGGTGGGACAAGATTGTATTGGGATATGTGGTCGGCATAGACGGGTTGGACCGAAGGGTCTGTTTCCATGCTGTCCATCTCTCTGACTCTATGACTTATATTAATCTGTTTTTGGTGCATCATACTGGTGAGAAAGTCCAAAGGGATATTCTCCATGATGAGCTTACAAAGACCCAACACATCCTGGGAGTTTCAGACATCCAACACATCAGAATATTATTTCCTAGCACAGAAAGTAAGGATACATTTTTTCATATGTGCATCTGCGTAAGATACTCTGGGCAGGCGCAGGAAAAGAGAAACTATCTCCAATTCGGTCCTCAAGACCCACTCTACTACACCGAACACAGTTTTCCAATATATCCAAAGCCTGCAGCAGGACCACATTCAATTAGTAAGAGTGCCTGTAGTCATTCTGTATTTAGGACATGCTGAAGATAATCCTACATTGACTTTTGAGAGAAAATCTGGTGGTAGATCGACCCTATGAAGAATTTGCAACTGCATAGAATAGGTCCTATTAGAGATCAAAATCCTTCGAGCATTTTCACAAATATCCTCCCATGTCTCTAAAGAGATCTAAAGCCCCCAACTCTCTCGCACAGACGTCACGAAGCTGCACAGTCTTGTCTGAGGGGACACTCTCCAACAAATGATAAAGGGTACTGACGTTAAGATTGTTTGTTCTAACTTTTGCAACAAACACATCGGCCTGGACCCAATATACCGGCCACAACAGCGGACAGCTGGAACTGACAACCGGAAGCGGCAGAGACAGGCCACTATAAATGCCGGAGGAAACATCACAGAAGCGCTTCACAGGAGGCTCCAAAGAACTGAGGATGTCACCTAGACAGGGGACGAAACGTTTGCGAGACAAATTCCCAGCTCGGTGAACAGTTGTAATTTTATCTAAGAACAACAGACTAATAAGGGTTCACTTTGTCTGAGAGGGCTTAATGTCTCGCCATATTGACGCCGAGGCCTCAGCGGCCCAGGCACGAACATAGGATGATAAAAAAGCTTAATTGATAGTTTTTAATCGGTGGGGTAGTTGGAATTTTGTGAGCTTGATAAGGAATTGCTTATGGTGACAAATAAAAGAGCTAAACCAGCCATTAAGTATCCTAAATATCTGTCTGGGAAACATCAAAGAAAACATTCACAAGGGATAAAGGAAATGAGGAAAGACATTCATTTTAATAACAGCTATCTGACCTAGCCAGGATATTTGAAATGACTCCCATCTTTGAAGGTCTTGTTTAATTTTGTCAAACAAATGGACACAGTTCACGTTAAATAAATGATCAAAGACAGATGTAATGAATATACTGAAATAGGGAAACCACCCCAGTGACCATTTAAAAGGAAACCAGGATTTGCCCTCAGTATCAGGTATTTCCCTAAGACCTCCCATAGGCATGGGCACCAACTTTGTAAAATTAATCTTATCGCCCAGAAAGGCAACAAGCGAATTAATGCATTGCATCACATGACCTACCGAAATTGCGGGATTTGACAAAAATCATAAGACCCTCATCTGCATACAATGTAATCTTACATAACTTCTATCCCACCTCCGGGGCAGATATGTTGGCATCCCTACGGATGGCCTCCGCCAGTGGCTCAATCCCCAACGTAAACAACAATGGTGAAAGGTGTCAACCTTGTCGGCTGCCTGGAGAAATATTAATATGACTGGTTGGCCACACCATTAGTGAGAATCACAGCCAGAGAATCACGGTAAAGGATCCTCACCCACTTGATAAAAACTTTGCGTAGACCAAACCGTTCTAATGTACAGAAGAGATAAGGCCACTCAACCCAATCAAGTGCCTTCTCTCATCGAAAGAGATCAGTAATCACTGGACAGATTGTTGTTGACACTCTTGGATCATATTGAGTAAATTCTTAACATTGTGGGAAGATCTGCGGCCCTTTATAAAGCATGTTTGGTCCTCTTTGGTAACGGAAGGCAGCAAAGTTTCCAGCCTAAATGCACGGGTCTCAGATAGGATTTTTGAAACCAACATTTAAATGTGAGATTGGCGTGTAAGCAGCACAATCCTCCTGGCTCTTCCTTTCTTCATCATCATAGAGATATGAGCCTCTCTTAAGAATGGAGGGAGGGGTTCGTGACTGTATGAGTGACAGAACATGTTAAACATCAGCCCTGACAATAGGTTTATAAATTATCTATAAACTTCACTAGGAAATCTGTCAGGAACGTGCACCTTTGTATTCTGAAGCTGCTTCACACCCTCCCGCACTGACAATGTTGCATTAAGGCACACCACTTATTCAGGGTTACGCCTGAAAAATGAAAAGTGACTCAATTTTAATCCATCTGTCCTCATAATGCTCAGTCTGAAATAATTCGGAGAAAAATCTTGGACAGGAGACACTAATCTTTTTGGAATTGAAGTTAAAGATCCCAATATCTTCCCTAATTGAGGTAATGGCTTAGAGAGGCGCTCGTTTTCCTGGCAAGATTGAATAAATACCTGCCTGACTTATCACCATGTTCAAACTGCCTTTGTTTTGCAAAAGTAAGTTCCTTCTTGGCTGTCTGTGTGAGCGTGAAATTTACTGTAGACCGAAGCGTTGTGATCCTCTGCAGCTGAGCCACTGAGGGTCAATCACAGTATGCACTCTCGGCTGCCCTCAGCTTTGCCTCAAACCAGCGTTCCTGCTCCCCCTTCTGCTGCATCCTAAGGAATAATTATTCCCTTGAAATAAGCCTTAGTAATTTCCCATAGTATGGATGGGTTACTGGTTGAATCTGAATTAATGGCTAAGAAAGATCTGAATTCATTACAGAAATACTCAATGAACTAACTAGAATTAACAATAAAGGGATACATTCGCCAGTGTCTCGAATCTGTTATATTTCCCTCAATCTTTCTCAATAAGTATGGTCAGCAATGGTAATAGGTATGGTCAGAAATGGTAATTGTGCAGGATGCCTCCGAATCTAAGATTGTTGCAGGGATGGGGAAGAAATCAAACCTGGTGTGGCATTTCTGCGGGTTAAAGAAGATATTAAAAGCCCTACTTGTGAGGTAGATGTGCCTCCAGACATTCACCAGCTCTAGTTCTGCACACAAATCCACCAATTGGTTATATTATAACGAGGGTATTGAGGGGCCTTCGGACATTCTGTCCACCGTGGGTTCCATAAGACAGTTGAAATCTCCCTCTACGATAATGTGCCATGATGCAAGATAACTGAATTTGGAAAATGCATTTCCCAGGATTTTAAGAGGGTGCGCCGGGGTGGGGGTGGGGTGCCGCAATTACTTTTCAAAATATTGGATTATTTACCATAGTTCAAGGCTTGGGGGATTATGATTATTCTGTGAGTATCAAATGCAATCTAGTAATTTAAATGAAAGATTGTTCTTATCTAGTACGGCTTCTCCCCTACTCCTAGTATTTAAAGACGAAAATAAAAACCCGTTCAAACCCGCCCTGCTGTAACGTCAAATGTTCCTTGTCATCGAGGTGCATCTACTGCAATAGGACAAAATCCACCCTCTCTTTTTTAAGACTAGAAAGTAAGTTTTCCTCTTGACTGGGCAATGGCGTCCCTTAATGTTCCAGGTGCACCATTTAAGCACATCATTTTCCAGAACACACTGCAGCAACATTTGAATTCGAGAGAGGAAGAACTCGAATTACTGATCATTAATAAACAAAGTCTTATAGAGCTTAAAAAACACACAGTCTAAAAGTATTACAACTGACAAGCTCTCAAAACTTTCCAAAACTAAACATAAAAAAACCCCAAAAAACTAAAAAAATCAATAGGGGAATTTAAAATTTCCACAAAGTTTTTGCTTTCTCTGCAGAGTCAGACGAGTTCATGGATCCATTAAATGCAATACGGAGAATCGTTGGGTACCAGAGGGAATACTGATTCCCGAGTTCCCTTACTCTTCTCTTGATAGGTGTTAGACTTGGAAGCAGGTGAGCACTTTGGTGATAGCGATCACAATTCTGTAATGTTTACTTTATTGATATCAAGCGATAGGTGTATACCACTGGGCAAGAGTTACAGCTGGGGGGGATGGCAATTACGATGCGATTAGGCACGATTTAGGATGCATAGGAGGGAGAAGGTAACTGAAGGGGATAGGCACATAAGAAATGTGGAGCTTATTCAAGGAAAAGCTACCGTGTGTCCAAGATAGGTATGTACCTGTCAGGCAGGGAGGAAGCTGTAGAGCGCGGGAGCCATAGTTTACGAAGGAAATGGAATTTCTGGGCAAGAGGAAGAAGAAGGCTTATTTTAGGATGAGATGTGAAGGCTCAGTTAGGGCGCTTGAGGTTATAAGGTAGCCAGGAAAGACCTAAAGGGAGAGCTTAGAAGAGCCAGGAGAAGACATGAGAAGTTGTTGGCGGATAGAATCAGGATAAACCCTTAGGCTTTCTATAGGTATTTAAGGAATAAAAGAATGACCAGAGTAAGATTAGGGCTAATCAAGGATAGTAAGGGGAAGTTGTGTGTGGCGTCAGATGGGATAGGGAAGCACTAAATGAATATTTTTCAACAATATTCACTCTAGAAAATGACAATGTTGTGAAGGAAATTACTGAGATACAGGCTATTCGACTAGTTGGGATTGAGGTTCACAAGGAGGAGGTATTAGAAATCCTGCAGAGTGTGAAAGTCCGTAAGTCCCCTGGGCCGGATGGGATTTATCCTAGGATCCTCTGGGAAGCCAGGGAGGAGATTGCCGTGCCTTTGGCATTCATCTTCAAATCGTCATTGTCTACTGGACTAGTGCCAAAAGACTGGAGGATAGCAAATGTGGTTCCCCTGTTCAAGAAGGGGAGTAAAGACAACCTGGTAATTATAGACCAGTGAGCCTTACTTTAGTTGTTGGTAAAGTGTTGGTAAAGATTATAATATATAGGTTTTATAATTAGCTAGGAAAGAACAATTTGATTAGGGATAGTCACCACGGTTTCGTGAAGAGTAGGTCGTGCCTCATGAGCCTTATTTAGTTCTTTGAGAAGGTACCAAACAAGGTAGGTGAGAGTAAATCAGTTAATGTGGTGTGTATGGATTTCAGCAAAGCGTTCGATAAGGATCCCCATAGTAGGCTATTGTACAAAATGCGAAGTAATGGGATTATGGGAGATATAGCAGTTCGGATCAGTAATTGGCTTGCTGAATGAAGACAGAGGGTCGTGGTTGATGAGAAATGTTCATCCTGGAGTCAAGTTAGAAGTGGGTCGGTGTTGGGTCCACTGCTGTCCGTCATTTTCATAAACGACCTGGATGTGTGTAGAAGGGTGGGTTAGTAAATTTGCAGATGGCACGAAAGTCGGTGGAGTTGTGGATAGTGAGTAAGGATGTTATAAGTTACAGAGAGACATAGGTAAGCTGCAGAGCTGGGCTGATAGGTGGCAAATGGAGTTTAATGCGGACAAGTGTGAGGTGATTCACTTTGGTCAGAGTAACCGTAATGCAAAGTACTGGGCTAATGGTAAGATTCTTGGTCGTGTAGATGAGCAGAGAGATCTCAGTGTCCAGGCACACAGATGCTTGAAGGTTGCCACTCAGGTTGACAAGGTTGTTAAGAAGGCATACAGTGTTTTAGTTTTTATTAATAGAGGGATCAGGTTCAGGAACCATGAAGCTATGCTATAGCTGTACAAAACTCGAGCGCGGCTGCACTTGAGTATTGTGTGCAGTTCTGGTCACCGCATTATAAGAAGGATGTGGAAGCTTTGGAAAGGGTGCCGAGGAGATTTACTAGGATGTTGCCTGGTATGGAGGGAAGGTTTTACGAGGAAAGGCTGAGGGACTTGAGGCTGTTTTCATTAGAGAGCAGAAGGTTGGGAGGTGACTTTATAGAGACATATAAGATAATCAGAGGGTTGGATAGGTGAGCCTTTGCCTAAGAATGGTGACGGCGAAGATGAGGGGGAATAGCTTTAAATTGAGGGGTGATAGATATGGGACAGATGTCAGTGGGAGTTTCTTTACTCAGAGAGTAGTAAGGGTATGGAATGCTTTGCCTGCAACGGTAGTAGATTCGCCAACTTTAAGTACATTGAAGTCGTCATTGGACAAGCATATGGAGTTACATGGAATAGTGTAGGTTAGATGGGTTTCAGATTGGTATGACAGGTCGGGGCAACATCAAAGGCTGAAGGGCCTGTACTGCGCTGTAATGTTCTATGTTCTATATCATCAAAGTATTTTTTTCTGAATCACCGCCGCCGAAACGTTCCGAAAGGACATAATCCTGGAGCCCGTGAATTAAAGCCATTGGATCCTTCCCCTGAGTTCTGGAAGCTTCCATTCGTCTTTGTTTATCCCCATAACTATGTAACCGCACGCGGACAAGGCGAGAGCGCTGGTCTGAGCCTGACCTGTGCACCGTAACCCAATGAACTGTCTTAGTCTTCACCCGACCCTCTTCGGTTTCGAAGTGAAGGAATCGCTGCAGCCAGTTCTCAAAAAATACTCACTGGCTGACCACCTGCTGTCTGGGCCAGCAGACCGACGATGTGAACATTCTTCATCCTGGCCCCTGTTCTCAAGGTCGTCATCATGTTCAATTAACATACGGACCTGTTTTCCAACCGTGACGATCCTCTCTTGTGAGGAATTTATCGCAGACTCTGTCATGCAGTTCGGCGCTTGACATCGTCTATTTTGTTTCCAAGGCTGTCAAGTTGCTGCTCATGTTTTTTGGAGCGCGTCTGAGAGTGGTAGTGGTTCTAGCCAGGGCTGAACTTTTCTTTAATCATGCCTTCAATCATTTCTCATAACTTGGTGAACTCAGTGACCTGGTGAGTAACTGGGTCCATGGAATGAGCAGAGTGGGTTGCAGCTACAGCCTCAGGTATGCTCGATGCTTCTGATGGCTGCACCACTTGTTGGGACTGACTCGATCCTTTCCCATGTTTTGTCATTACCACTTGACAAATCAGTAAAGAATCTATCACTCTTTTAGGGTTGAATTTTAAGTAATTTGATGGGATGGAGTGTGTTCGGGAACCACTTTGCCCGTGCTGTGATGCAGAGCCCAACAAAGCAGACTTTCCGGATCACCACTATCTTGGATTCCCCCTTAACATTTTATCGATATCATCATTTCGGTTTGCATTATATTCCTGGATGTTCTGGAGCAGTGTGATTTTGTATCACTGTCTACATTTTCCCCTACACTGCAAATTGCTGCCCATTGCTCGATAATCCTTGACTCTGTTGTTACTTATGAACCTCTGTCTGTGCCTCAAAAATATTTATTACCTCTTCCTCCAAAGCTCTGCGGGGAAGAGAGTTCCAAATACTCTCACCACTGAGAAAACAAAAATTAACCTCAACTGTGTGTGAGATCATTTTTGCCTCCTTACTTGACAAAAGGATATAATTAATTTGGAAGCAGTTTGGAGATGTTTCACTTCATGTATTCCAGGAATGAGGGTCTTATATTATGAAAGCTTTAACAGGTTACTCTTGGAATGAGAGGTGATCTTATTGAAACATACAAAACCTAGAGGAGAGTGATCAGATAGATACCCACTGGGTGTTTGTATCGTCCAAACTTCTTGTTGTTTTTATAGAATTTCTACAGTGTGGAAGCAGGATATTCCATCCATCAAGTCCACATTGACCCTCGGAACAGTATCCCCTCCGGACCTGCCCCCGTACTCTATCCATTAACCCTACATTTCCCATCACTGACCTGTCTAATCTACACATCACTGGGCACTATGGGCAATTTAGCATGGCTAATCCACTCTAAGCTGCACATCTTTGGACTGAGGGAGGAAACTGGAACACTGGTAGGAAATCCAAACAGACATGGGGAGAATGTTCAAAATTCAAATAGAGGGTTTCCAGAGGTTGGAATTGAACGCAGCTCCTTGGCGATGGGAGGTAGCAGTGCTAACCACAGATCCACTATGTGAATCCGTTAGTTCTATTCGTTACTTGTGGCTGACTTAAGAAATCTGCCTGACTTGTTCCTGTCACTGAACCACAGACCTTCATCATGGGCAATATTACCAACCTAGTTACATTTAAAGTTTGTTGTAAACAGTGGAAGAGTGGGACTCGAAAAGGAAAGAGTGACACCCTCCATCCTCAGTCACAACTGGAGTGAGAAAAAAATCACAAAGTGGTATTTCATTCCAGTGGGAATTCTCTTTCCTAGAATTTGGTCTGGCCAGATATTTATATTATACTGAGGCTGGCTTTGTCTTTCGACAGGTGAATCAGGGATAATGGTGCATGGAGAGCAAAGTGCAACTGGGACCACAATGAGATGAGCCACGACCTTATTTACTGGTGAAGTAGTGTCAAAGGGCCGAATGACCCCCTCGTGTTCCTCAGCCCTGTGTTCTGATGTTCCATTCAGACCTTCGGACCTGCTACACAGGGGCAGATCGAGGCCACTCGGATGGTTAGGTGCAGTTGTGGAAATGTACGTGGAAAATGCAGGCTGGGCCAGAGAGTGCTCCCGCCACTACCCCCCCCCCCCCCCACCCTCCCCTACAATCCCTGCTTTCAGGCTTCCCCTCTCTGTAAATTCTGCTCCAGATGAGGAGCATATTGCAGCCCCAGATTGGCTGGGAATAAAACCCCATACCCCCACGCAGGGTGAAAACAACAAATCCTCTGTCCTCCCTGAATGCAACATTGTACAACACGATTTCCATGAAAATGGCCCGTTACTTTCCAAAAGCATAGCATGTGAAATGAATAAATAGGAACAGGAGTAGGTCAATCGGCTCCTCAAGCTAACCCTGTCATTTAAAAAGTACATGGCTGATCTACTCCAGGGCTCAACTCCACTTTCTTGCCGACTCCTTGTATCCGTCCACACCTCTCTGGATTGGGGAATTCCAGACATCCACTACCTTCTGAGAGACGACATCGGTTTGCATCTCAGATTGAAATCGATGTTCCTTATTCGGTATCTATATCCTCGAGTCCGACACTTTGCCCAGGAATGGAAACAACTTCTCAACATGTAATTTTTCAAGCCCCTGCCGTGTCTTGTATGTTTCAGCAGTATCACTCATCATTCATTTAATGTTGTTAGATTTTCAGGCATCTCCAGAAGTACTTTGCATGATTTTATGAGCAAAATATAATTTCTCTTTCACAGATCCACACTGACTCTGCGTGAAGCTTTTCTAAATGTCCATTCTGGCCAGGTTTTCCAAATTATACTGGTCCCATCTGCTTTCCTTTGACCCATATGCCTCTAAGTGTTTCCTAGTCATATATATGTCCAAATGATGTTAAATTTTGCAGCTGTACACGCAATCTACCACTCTTCCTCTGGCAGCCCATTCCATACCCACACCACACTCTGTGTAGAAATGTTGTCCCTTCGTCCCTTTTAAATATTCCCTCTAACACCTCTCTATGCTTGAACCCCCCTCCAGCCCATGGAAAAATCTTGGCTATTCACCCGATCCATTCCTCTCATGATTTTATAAGCTTCTACAATGTCAGCCCACAACCTTCTACACTCTGTCTGATACTAACTTCAAGAACAAGCATTTAAAGATAGGCACTGCAAATTTGAAGTGATATTAAACATCTCAGGTAACCAATACTCAGCCCAATCTTCATACTGTTATTTGTTTTTCTCCATGTTACAAATCTAAGGCGACATGAAACCCTTACTAGTGCCAATAAGAAGTTAAGCATCTGAATTCCTTTGTCTAAAGGGGATGATGATCACTCCAGTGAAAATGTATCTGTGGCCATATCTATATAATACCATATGGTCAACATTCTCCCTCCTGGCCTCCCTGTGACTGTGGTTGTGTCTTCTTTATCTTGCACATAATAGAGAGAACCCCTTTCCCCTATTTACACCTTAATTTAAACCCCTTTTACAGAATCTTCTCATTCACCACTGCTAAAAGCCCGTTGATCTTTTGCCACACCCTCTTTTCCCTGCCCCCCCCCCCCCCATCCCCCACTTCTGGCAAGGGATTAAAAGACTATTTTGCAATTATATTCAGTTTTGAAGAAGTGTCACACTGGACTGAAAACGCTAACACTGATTCTCTGTCTCTGCAGATGCTGACAGACCTGCTGAGTTTCACCAGAAATGAATAGGCACAGAAAAAAATTCAATTATGGATTGAAACTATGGATACTGGAAATGAGAGTACAATAAATGCTGGAGATACTTGTAGCTTTATAGAAGATTATCTGGACCTGAAAGTTTAACTCTGTATTCACTCCAGAAGATGCTGCAACACCTTTAGCAATTTCTTCAGCAATTTCTGTTTTTGAACAATTTCCAATGACGTATGTCAAAGATGCCCAAACATCTTGTCCAACATGGAGCACTGTACACTGGGAACTGAACAATAACGCATGGTGCAGATGTTCGTTGAATCTGAAATTGCATCAGATTGGCATCACTGACAGTACAGAGCTCTGAATCATGGTCAGGGAGAAAAACAGAGGGAAACACGTTCACTTCAAATACAGAAGATGGCATTATGGAAAGGAGAAGATTCAGATTAGTAGCTACCAGACCCAAGATTTGTTCCATCAGTCACCCTTCATGTGATACCAACAGATTATTAATCTGTGCCGTTTGATTATGAGTCAATGACTTGACCACCATGCACTGTCTGTCCATCTGACAGAGTCTGTGGAGAGGACAAATTAACCAGCTCAAGTGCAAATATTTTGTGACGTAAGCATAGTTAGAAGGGATTCGAAACGGTTATATCTGGATCTACCAAAGGCACAAACGATGGATTATTTAGCAGTTGCATTGAAGCTGAGAAGGTGACTGAAATATCCTGATCGTGGCCTTGGGCAGGATTAGTGAGTGGGGAGAATATGTAGAAATGTAAATATGAATGAAGAAAAAAGATAATGGAGATTAGGAACAGTCTGGTTTCTCCTTTCGTATGGTTGAGTAAGTTGTGAATAGTAATTTGCTAGTTATAATCAGTAAGAAATAAAATATTTGACTCGATCTGAAATTGATGACTTCCAAATTTTAAAATTTGAATATGAACAGCAATTCAGTTCAATTCAGTTTAATGGTCAGATGGAATGACTTACCAGGAACACCAACTATAGCAAGGATGGGATAATAACCACCTTGAATAATCCAAAGGATATCTTCGACCCACGATGCTAATGATACCCAAGGCTGAGAAAGGTAGAAAAACCCCAGGATAAACTCCTGTCTGTTATTGTAATATTCCAGTCTCATGTTCTCAGATTCTGATCCATTAATGGGAACATCCCAGTCTAATGTCCTCAGATTCTGATCTCTCCTCCCCCTGTCTCTCGAGCTGTTGATCCCTGTTAGTCCAGTCATTGATGCTCCCGCCCAGACTGGGATAACACATTGAACCGAGTCCTTAATTAATAGAAGAGGCAAACCCTCCAGTGACACATCGCGGATCCACGGAGACTGACATCAATCTCAGTTACTGAACAAATAGCTCCAGTCAACGCCTTTCAATTCAATATTGTTTTATTCAAATTTAAAACAATGTCATTTTCTGGATGGGCTATGTGAGGGTGACTGATGGAACAAATCTTGGGTCTGGTATATCAATTGAGTGTAACCATTCAAGTAATGCCATAAGTTTATCAGAACGTCTCTGATTACAAATGGAAACATCCATCCTGGAACTATTGATCAAGCATCATAGTTTCAATAAAACATTGATACAATTTTTATAGTTCATGATCTGAGGCGAATGTGCGTCTGAGAAGCGTGGGATTGTCACGGACAAGTAGCATGGATATGTTAACAGAGAATTGAGCGTGACAAATGCATTTCAGATTGTTATTCCAGGTTTAGAGAGATGCAGATGAGGCCTGTGCTGTTGATGTTTCGATGTTAGTGAACTGTGATGAAATGTCATTTACTGGACTTCAATTACAGTGTGATTATGGCATTGTGGAGGAGACAGGAAACAGAGAGAATTGTGAGACTTGGCAGTTCAGACTGGAGGGAGGGGCAATAATATTCCTCAGTCATCAGTATTGGACTGTTATTCTTTATACCTCATATGAAGAACAGATTCAAGGATATATCTAAAGTGAGGAATGAGGAGTAAAATCTATTTATTGAACACAAAATACGGGGACAAAATGATTTTCTGTTCGTACTAAACTATGGGAAGTACAAAGAAATAAGATACACTCATGATATTGAGCTACATAAATTGAAATGTGTATTATAAAACCATGGAAGTGGTGTCCAATCTTTATCAATCATTATTTGGCTCACAGATAAGATGCTGATTTCCCCTCTGACAGTGATCCACCTCAGTGAGATTCTCTGGCGCAGTATCTCAGTATCGATCACGATTCACAGTTCCTGTTGTTGTTCACCCAGTCTATTTAAATTAAATCACCTTCTCACTGTAGAGAAAAAGAAAAATCACTCGGCCTTTTGGACTCTGTTTAACTGTCAGCAACTCAGCTATGTGATATTATTGGCGATAAATGCTCTGGGACCACAGCCAGTATCTGCACAATGCTCAAACGGTATGGCAATAGATAAAGGCCTTGCAGTCAGTGAGAATTTCTAAATAAAACTTCCAATTTCTGTCTGTTCCTGTCTATCTCCCCTCATGCTGTCTTCTGATCTATCCAACCCACCCTCTTTTAACATCCCTCCAATCACTCCCTGTTTCCAAATTGTGCAGTTGTACAGCTTGATGTTTTGGCCGTTTTGGAGAAATGGATAGAGCAGGGATAGGACTGATTGTTGTAGGGTCCGGGGTTTAGATGATTCAATAAGAACAAGGAAGGTACTAACAGTGGGGCAGGGGTGGGGTTTGGGGTGGCATTGAAAATCAAAGACAGAATTACGTTGGTAGAAAGGATGCTTGATAAGGACTCGTCTAGTGAGGTCGTAAGGGAAGATGTTAGAAATAAAAATGGAGAGGTCACCCTGTTGAAAGTTCTCTATTGCCCTCTGAAAAGTTCCAGAGATATAGAGGAAAGGATTATGAAGATGATACTGGATAGGAGCGAAAATAACAGAGTAGTTGTTATGGAAGAATTTAACTTTCCAAATATTGACTGGAAGTGCTGCAGTTCACTTACTTTATATGGGTCAGCTTTTGTCCAATGTGTGCAGAATTGTTTCCTGACACTGTGTGTAGATAGGCCAACAAGGGCCGAGGCCAAATTGGATTTGGTACTGAGTCATGAAACAGACCAGGTGTGAGATTAGGAGGTAGGTGAACACTTTGCTGATAGTAACCAGAATTCAGTTATGTTTACCTTAGCGATGGAAAAGGACAGGTGTATACCGCAGGACAAGAGTTAAAGCTGGGGGAAAGGCAATTATGATGCGATTAGGAAAGGTTTTAGGATGCATAGGATGGGGAAGGAAATTGCAGAGGATGGGTACAATTTAAGTGTGGAGGTTTTTCAAACAACAGCTACTGTATGTCCTTGATAAGTTTATACATGTCAGGAAAGGAGCAAGTGGTCAAGTGAGGCTGCTGTGGTTTCCTGAAGCAGTTGAATCGCTTGTCAAGTGGAAGAGGGAGGCTTACGTAAAGATGAAACGTGAAGGCTCAGTTCGGATACTTGACAGTTACAAGTCAGCCTGGAAGGACTTTAAAAAAGAGCTAAGAATAGCCAGGAGAGAGCATGAGAAGTCTTTGACAAGTAGGATCGTGGAAAACCCTCAAGCTTTCTATCAGTGCGTCATGAATAATAGAATGAACAAATGAAGATTAATGGCAATCAAGGACAGTAGTGTTAAGTTGTGTGTGGAGTCTGAGGAGATAGGACAGGCTGTAAATTAATATTTGAATCAGTATTCACAATGGAAAAAGAAAATGCTGTCGAGGCCAATACTGAGATACAGGCTATTAGACTAGACAGGATTGAAGTTCGTAACGTGGAGATGTTAGCAGTTCTGGAGAGTGTGAAAATAGATATGTCCCCTGGGCCAGATGGGATTTATCCTACGACACTCTGAGAAGCTAGGAAGGAGTTTACGCAACCATCTGTTCGGATTTTTACATCGCCATTGTCTACAGGAATAGTGCCAGAAGACTGGAGGACAGCAAATGTGGCCCTTTGTTCAAGAAATGGAGAAGAGACAACCCTGGTAATTATATACCTGTCTTACTTTGGTTGTGGGTAAAGTGTTGGAAAGGATTATAAGAGATAGGATTTACCGTCATCTAGAAAGGAATCATTTGATTAGGAATAGTCAACAAGGTTTTGTGAAAGGTATGTCATGCCTCACAAATCTTCCCGAGTTCATTGTGAAGGTGACCAAACAGGTGGATGAGGGTAAAGTGAGGTATGTGGATTTCAGTGAAGCGTTTGATAAAGTCCCTCATGGTAGGCTATTGAAGAAAATATGGAGAGCATGGTGTTGAAAAAGCCGAACAGATGAGGCAGCGTCCACGATGCATGCAAGTTGATGTTTCTCTTGGTAGCCTTTCATCAGGAATCAGTTTTCTGGTCTGCAGCGTCTGTAGTTTTCATTTTCTCCTCGATCCTCGGATGTTGCCTGACCTGCTGTGTGTTTCCAGCGCCACACTCTCGACTCTGATCTCAAACATCTGCAGTCCTTACTATCTCCCAGAAAATATGGAGACGTGGAATTGTGGGCGATTTAGCGTTTGGATCACAAATCGGCTAGCTGAAAGCAGACAGAAGGTGGTAGTTGATGGGGAATGTTCATCCTGGATTTCAGTCACTAGTGGTATACTGCAAGCATCTGCTTTGGAGTGACTGCTGTTTGTCCTTTTGAATAACCTTAATGAGTGTATAGAAGGATGAGTTAGTAAATTTAGGGTTGACAGTAAGGTCGGTGGATCTGTCGGCAGTGCTGAAGGATGTTGCAAGTACTGAGCTGTAATGTTCTATGTGCATGGACCTACAATGGGCTAAATAGCTTCCTTCTGTGATGTAACGATTCTGAGGTACTCTGACCCACAATAAAAGCTTTAGGTGCCTGGAGAGACAAGCTGGTCCAGTTAAGGACACACACTGCACAATCATCCATCATCTCTTCCTGTTTGCTGACATACAGCGGCCTCAAAATATCAGTCCAAACAAAATAGATTGATTCAAATTCAAGCAGTCAGGAGGACGTTCACCCGAGGGGATTACCGTCAGAGGATTCAATGAATAATAAGATTTCAGAATAACACAAAAAATAAAGCAATATCACAGCAGCATAATAATTGGTAGCAGAGTAAAACTTACAGTTCCAAATATTTCCAAGTTCAGCATTGTGTTCAGTTTTAGTCACCTTGCTGTAGGAAGGATGGTATTAAACTGGAACTTTACAAGGATGTTGCCAGGACTCAAGGGTCTGAGTCATAGGGAGAGGTTGGATAAGCTGGGACATTTCTCTTCAGAGCGCAGGAGACTGAGGGGAGTGAAGTGCTTCGAGAAGCTCGTCATGGTCCACATCAGTTCCCATCTCCCAGCCTGCCTCGATCCCCTACAATTTTCCTACCCGTGGAATGGGTCCATAGCGGGTGCCATATCCCTGGAACAGCTGGACAACAAGGACACCCACGTCAGATTCCTGCTCATTGACTATAGGTTCACCTTCAACACCATTATTCCTTTCAGAATAATCACAAAACTTCCTGACTTTAGTCTCGGCTCCGCCCTCTGAAGTTGGATCCTCAGCTTTCTGACCCACAGTACACAATCAGTGAAAATAGGTAAGTGTGTCTCTTCCATGATAACATTCTACACTGAAATACCAAAGGATGTGTCCTCAGCCCACTAATATACCCCTGTACACCCACAACTGTATTGCCAAATTTGGAACGAATGCCATCTACATGTTCACTGAAGACACTATCATAGTAGGACAGGTATGTAATGATGGCAAGTCAAAATACAGAACGGAAATAGAGGACTTAATGATGTGCTGCACTGAGACCATTCTCTAATTCAACGTCGGAAAAACTAACCAACTGATCAATGACTTCAGAAAGAAATGAGGAGAACATGCCCCCATCTGCATCAATGGAACTGAGGTTGAAAGAGTGGAAAGCATTAATTTGCTTGGAGTGAGGATAACCGACCTCTCACGTAGATATGACAGCCGAGAGGGCAGAAGAACGCCTCTTCTATCTCTGGCAGCTCAGGACATTTGACATGTTCACAAGGACTCTCACCAATTTCTACAAATGCACCACTGACAGCAAAGTATCTGGGTGCATAATGACCTGATGTGGCCACAGACCTGCCCAGGATAGTACGAGAAATGACAGAAGGTTGTGTGCACAGCCCATGCCATCACGGAAACCAACGTCCGATCCATTGTCTCCATTTACACAGCTCACTGCCGTGGAAAGTCTGACAGCATTTACAAAGACCCATCGTACCCTGGATCTCCTACAATCTCTTCCATCATGCAGACAATACAGAAGCTTGAACACACAAAACAGCGGCTCATGAACAGCATCTTCCCAGCCCATTATTAAACTGAGGAATGGACTCTCTAACTTCAAATAATGCTGATCTTGCACACATTGATGTTGCCTATTGCATGCCCTTTCTGGTGTAGCCTTTATGCCTCAGTATTGAATCCTTCACCCTGGGAAAAAGCTTGTCTCTATCCACCCTGGCTACACCATTCATGATTTTGCAAACCTCAATCAGGTCCCCCCCTCAATCTAATTTTATCTAGTGAAAATAAACCTAACCTACTCAGCCTCTCTTCATAGCTAGTATTTCATTCTGATTAGTAGACAGATTAGTAAGTTTCAGTCACATAAGATACAGAATAAGCTAGTCACAAATGGCTTGAATGAAGAGGGATATTTTTCAGACTGGAGGATTGTGAGCAGCAGTGTGCTGTAAGAATCACTGCATTTCATCATTTATGTAAAGGATTTAGATGTGAATATTGGGGCCATAGTTAGTAAGGTTACAGATGACATCAGAAAGGTGGTGTAGTAGATTATCTCAGAGTACAACAAGACCGCAATTAGATGAGACAAAGAGGCAAGGAGTAACAGATGAAGTTTAATTCAGATAAATATGAAGCTTTACAGTTTGGGAAGGCAAATCAGGGCAGACATTATATCATGGTCAGGTCCTGGGGCGTGTTGAGAAACAAAGGGACATAGGGCTGCAGGTGCATTGTTCTTTGAAAGCGGAGTCGCAGGTAGACCGTGTGGTGCAGAACACATTTGGCACATTTGCCTTAATCCGTCAGAGCATTGAGTATAGGAGTTGTGGTGGTATGTTGTATCTGTACAGGATGTTGGTGAGGCCACTTTAAGAATACTCCAGGATTGGGGAGTTCAGAACAAGAGAGCATAGTTTGAAGGCGAGGGGGATTGATTTAGAATGGACTTGAAGATATATGTTTCACACAGAGTGGTGTGTACCGAAAGTGCTGTCAGAAGAAGTGGTGAAGGTGGTTACAATCTCACATTTAAAAGTATCTGAAAGAAGAGGCATATTGGTCAAATGCTGGCAAATGGGACTGGATCAGATTTGATGTCTGATCGGAGTGAAAAGTTAGGACTAACGGGTCTGTTTCCGTTCTGCATGACTCTCTGATTCGATAAGAAAGATGACGAATAATTCTGAATGGCCCTTTCAGGTGGGAATTCTCTTCAGTGGAAGTTTATCGTGCCTCTATGTTCACATTGATTGAAAGCTGCATTAGTTAAATATTTGACAGAGAAGTGAGTCATGCACAATGGGATATAGACAGGGAAGTGGGGCTGAGACCACAACCTGATCAGCCACAATCTTATTACCAGGTGGAGAAGGCTTAAAGTAACTCATGACCCACTCCTGCTCCTCAGTCCCATGTTTCTGTATTCCATTCAGCCCATCAAACCTGCTAGACAGGAGCACTTAGATGCTACTTACTGCTATAAACTGGTGCACAGAAACAGAGGAGACCATTCAGCCCTTCAAAAATGTCCCACACGCTTTGAGGTGATTTGGGAAATGTAATTGGAAAACCCAGGCACGGGTATGAAAGAAGCCCCTCATCTCTTTTTACAGAGCTTCCCCTATTTGCAACTTGTGGTCCATTTGTTGGTCATGTTTAGACCCAAGTTCACTGAGAATACAACCCCCATACCTCACCCAGAGATGGCTCACAGAATCCTCTGGTCTCCCTGACTGCAATATGCAACAACAGAGCATTCATGAAAATAACACCCACTAACTTTCCATCAGAAACAGGGGAAGGTCGTTCACTCCCCAAGCCTGCCTTGCTCTTCACTAAGATCATGACTGATCTGCTCGTGGCCTCAAATCCTCTTTCATACCCAATTCCTCATAGCCCTCACCTCTCTGACAGGGCAATATCCATCTACCTCCTCTTCAAATACTTTCAGTCATCTCACTCCCCATCACTTTTGAGAAGAGAAATCCTGACATTCAATACCACCTGTTTGAAGAAAACACTTGCTGCTCCTATATCATGGTTTATTGATAAGAAAAAAAGAGGTTGACACATCAAGGAGCTTAACAAAACTGAACTTACTGGGAATCAGAGTAAACTCTCCAGTGTTTGGAGTCAAACGTGGCACAAAGGAAGATGGTCATCATCTCAGTCCTGGGTCACCTCTGTGGGAGATCCTCAGGGTAGCTTCCTCTTCACAAACAGCTTCAGCTGCTTCATCCATGTCTCCCTGCCCCCACCTCCCCACCATAAGATCAGAAGTGGGGATAGTCGCTGAAGATTCCACTATGTTCAGAACATTTTGCCCCCCTCAGCTCCTGAACTGGTCTGTGTCCATGTGCAGCAAGACCCAGACACCACTCAGGCTTGTGCTGTTAAAGTGTCGGTAACATTCTTGTAACAACATTGCCTGACACTGCACATTGCCCCAGTAAAACAAGAGTTCATTCAGCACCACACGCTGGTTTCACAGGAATGTGAGGAAGCCATTCAGCCCATTGATATTATTGGAGTAGAACAGGGACAGCCCATTCAGTGCCTCCGGCCTATTACTCAGGAAGAGAAGTCTCGTGTGATGGACCACACCAGAGCCCCTCGAAAATATTTGAAGGCAATAGCCTAGACTCTAATGTTTTGTTATTTTAAATGGAATGTAAAATGTCTGTTCCAGATGCAATGTAACAGCATCAAGAGAAAATTCAGAGAGAGTAACAGCCAGGAAACATTCCCTGAAGCTTCCAACTCTGTTGAGACCCCAATAGTTTCTGATGTTACTGAGAAACCAAAACCCAGAGATCCTAATCTGCGAAAGCTGGCCACACCCATTCAGGCTGCATTAAAATAAACCTAAGGCCTCCCTCGCTGTTTACTCAAAAGTCATAACTCGCCAGCTTGGTAACGATCGTTCAATCACTCTCTGAAAAGAAACCAGGACAAAATAACCTCGAAGAGCTACAGCATCATCTCACTTGTCAGTACATCGAGCTGTCAAACAGGAACCAGTGGTAACCCAGTCAGGCCCTTGGCCCTGTCCAATTGGACGAGGAAGAAGCCATTCAATCCCTTGAGTCACTTGCACAGGAACAGTCGGAGGCCATTCCCACCTCAATGCACTTACACAGGGGCAGAATGAGATAATTGATGCTGATTCCTGATGAATGTCATATTCCGGAAACGTCTATTCTCCTGCTTCACGGATGCTGCCTGACCTGCTGTGCTTTTCCAGCAATCGACGCTCTACTCTGATCTCCAGCATCGGCAGTCTTAAGTGTCTCCAGATTGATGCTCTAACATGATGACCAAGTGATTTACATTATTGTAAAAAGCTGCGGTCCCAGCACGGATCCCGGCGGTACCCCACTGGTCACTGCCTGCCATTCCGAAATGGAGCCGTTAATCACTACCCTTTGTTTCCTATTAGCCAACCAATTCTCTATCCAATCTAGTACATTGCCCCCAATACGATGCGCCCTAATTTTACTCACTAACCTCTTGTGTGGGACTTTATCAAAAGCTTTCTGAAAGTCCAGGTACACTACATCCACTGGATCTCCTCGTCCATCTTCCGAGTTACATCCTCAAAAAATTCAAGAAGATTAGTCAAGCATGATTTCCCCTTCATAAATCCATGCTGACTCTGTTCTATCCTGTTACTATTATCCAGATGTGCCGTAATTTCATCCTTTATAATAGACTCCAGCATCTTTCCCACCACTGAGGTCAGACTAACTGGTCTATAATTTCCTGCTTTCTCCCGCCCACCCTTCTTAAAAAGTGGCACAACATTAGCCGCCCTCCAATCCTCAGGAACCGACCCCGATTCTATTGAACTCTGGAAAATAATCACGAGCGCATCCACGATTTCCCGAGCCACCTCCTTCAGTACCCTGGGATGCAGGCCATCAGGTCCCGGAGACTTATCAACCTTCAGACCTAACAGTCTCTCCAACACCAAATCCTGGCAAATGTAAATTCCCTTAAGTTCAGGTCCTTCAGCCACTGTTACCTCAGGGAGATTGCTTGTGTCTTCCCCAGTGAACACAGATCTGAAGTACCCATTTAATTCCTCTGCCATTTCTTTGTTCCTAGTAATATATTCCCCTGTTTCTGTCTTCAAGGGCCCAATTTTTGTCCTAACCGTTTTTTAGCTTGGAAATACCTAAAAAAGCTTTTCCTATCCTCCTTTATATTCTTGGCCAGTTGACCTTCGTACCTCATTTTTTCTCTGCGTATTTCCTTCTTACTAATCCTCTGTTGTTCTTTAAAAGCTTCCCAGTCCTCAGTTTTCCCACTTATCTTCGCTAAGTTATACTTTTTCTCTTTTAACTTTATATGTTTCTTTACGTCCCTCGTCAGCCACGGCCGCCCATGTCTCCTCCTGGGATCTTTCGTCCTTTTAGGAATGAACTGATCCTGCAACTTCTGCATTATACACAGAAATATCCGCCATTGTTCGTCCACGGTCTTCCCTGTTAAGGTATTGCACCATTGAACTTTGGCCAGTTGCTCCCTCATAGCTCCATATTTCCCTTTATTCAACTGAAATATTGTCACTTCCGATTGTACCCACTCCCTCTCAAATTGCAGATTGAAGCTTATTGTATTATGGTCACTCCTTCCCAATGGCTCCTTCACTTCGAGGTCACTGACCAATTCTGGTTCGTTACACAATACCAGATCCAGAATCGCCTTATCCCTGGTCGGCTCCAGCACCAGCTGCTCTAAAAATCCATCTCTGAGGCACTCCACAAAGTCTCTTTCTTGAGGCCCGATACCATCCTGATTCTCCCAGTCTACCTGCATGTTAAAATCCCCCATAACAACTGCAGTAACATCTTTCCGACAAGCCAATTTCAGCTCCTGATTCAACTTACATCCGACATCCAGACTACTTTTTTGGGGGCCTGTAGATGACTCCCATGAGGGTCTTTTTACCCTTAGTGTTTCGAAGCTCTATCCACATTGACTCTACATCCCCTGACTCTAGGTCCCCCCGCGCAAGGAACTGAATATCCTCCCTTACCAACAAGGCCACCCCACCCCCTCTGCCCGTCAGTCTGTCCTTACGATAGCACGTGTCGCCTTGAATATTCATTTCCAAGGCCCTGTCCCCATGAAGCCACGTCTCAGTTATCCCCACAATATCGTATCTGCCAATTTCCAAAAGAGCCTCAAGCTCATCCACCTTGTGTCTAATGCTTCGTGCATTCATATGTAGAATTTTTAATTTGTTACTGCTCTCACCCTTCCCCTCAACCCTTATTTCACTCAACTTTACAGCATGCTGCCTTTTCCAGTTTTCTGCCTCCTTGATACAGTTGTCTTTCTTGACTTCTCTTGTTCTAACTACCCCTTCAATTTCCTTTTTAAACATCCAGCTTGTCCCCTCCCCCCCCCCGCTACTTAGTTAAATGTAGCGGTGTTGCAGCAGAAAACCTGCCTGCCAGAATGCTGATCCCTGATCTATTAAGGTGCAAGCCATCTCTCTTGTACAATTTATGGTTACCATAAAATATACCCCAGTGATCCAAGAACTTGAAACCTTGCTTCCTGCACCACTTCCACAACCACACGTTCAAGTCCATTATCTCCCGGTTTCTGGCCACACTAGCCCGAGGAACTGGAAGCAAACTGGAGATAACCACCTTGGACGTCCTGCTTTTTAGCCTTCTTCCTAGTTCTCTGAAGTCTCGCTGTAGTATGTTCCTCTTCTTCTTCCAAACACCAAACACCCAGAAAAGTTCGCCTCACCTTGTAATCTGTTAAAATATGAGCGACACAGATCTCCTACATTCCACTATTTAAACAAAAATTAACAAGTTAGTTTCTTAACTTTAATAGTGAACACTAAACAACAACTATTCACAAATACAAGCTCCTCTTTTCTTAGCTACTTACTATCTGACTCCAACTCTGCAAAAATATTCTGTTCCAACAGCCTACATATTAAACATTACAATCTCAAGACCACACAGTCTCCATCTTCCCCACTGTGTTCACTCTTGCAGCTGCTGATCTCCCTGGGTCATGTTTTTTTATTGCAAGTAGGTTTACATGAACATGTGTCTTTGATAGAGAGTGTTTGAGATGGCCAGTTAGCACTCCTGCTCGACAGCAGTTACTCTGCTGTTGGAAGGCAGTGGCTCTCACTCTAGTGTTCAAATGCGGGGCTTATATTCTTCCAATGATACAATAATTCTCACATTTGATTGCTTTCCAGGTACCCAAACGATAATATTCAAATTCCGTTGGCTTCTGGTATCCTGAACGTTATTTAAACTCTTCGGTTGTATTTGAATTGTTGTCAAAACAGCAACAAAAACTCAGGTATCATTTCCCAGCTAATTGTGACATATGGAACAATCTGACATTTAGCTGGCATCTGTGCTGTACTTTCTATTCAACAAAACCCATTCTGTCTTAAATTGACCTGACATGCTTTCGGCTTCATAACACCTCTCCCCTGCAGAAAAAAACGAACCATACAAATGAAAAGATGGCTTCGTTTCTTTTCATCTAATTCTTAATCACATTGTGATGAAACACAAAAGAATTAATCTCATTTAAATGATTCATATTAATTTTGCACACATATAAAACACTGGGATAAGTCAAATCTTATCAGCACCTGTTCCTTTAAATCTGCAATAACACATCTGCTATTACATTTTAGGACCCACAGCATGTACATTGTGTAAGTTAAAAGTCGGTGTGATAAGACTGCAATGAAATACTCTCATATTCTGGTCTTTAAATATTCCAAAAAACGCGAGAGGTTTGTCGTTGTCCACAACCATCTCCGACAATTTGTTTGTCACATAAACATTAAAATAATGTCAGGCCAGTGCGAAACCTAATCATTCTTTTTCAGTAATGGAGGTGTTGTATTTTGTTTCTGGTGGATATTGAGTTTTTTCGACAAGTAGCCAACTGGCCATTCAATCCCATCATCATCTTTCTGTATCAATACATCTCCGACCCCGATATCCCGAGGGTTTCAGAATATTTGGTATAGCTAAAACAGGTGCGGTGATTAATCCTGCTTTAACATTCTCAAATGCCTCCTGGCATTGTACTGTCCACCACAATTCTGTGTTCTTCTTTACTAAGTCCATCAGTGGTGCCAATACGCTGCTGAATTTTGGAACAAACTTCCGAGAGAATCCACTCACTTCCAAAAATTGAAGCATCTCTTTCTTCGAGGATGGTCGTGGAAATTCCTCAAAGCACTTCGTTTTTATGTTCCATGGGGTCAAACTTCCATGTCCAATGTAATATCCCAAGAACGTCACCTCTGCCTTCGTGAATTCTGTTTTCTTTAAGTTTATTACCAAGTTTGCTTCTTGTTATCGTTCAACATGCTCTGCCAACTGTAACATGTGAGCTTTCAATCACTTGCTGAAGGTCACTACATCATACAGATAAACTACACCATTTGTTCATCTGACTATAACTCTGTTCCTGAGTCACTAAACCTGGCTTTGAAGGGAATTCCTATCACTAGTGGCAATCCTAATATTTCATTCCCACAGGAAATCGTCAAAATTTCAGAGTTTTCATCTGCCACGTGCTTCATTCTGTGCTGTGCCCTTCAGGTGCTGTTTAGCAAACTCACCTACTCCATCTAATCTCTCCCTCACCTCACATATATAATCCGAGTGTGAGATCTCTGACTTCGGTCCTGTCAATTTATATTCAATTAATTCCAAAGGACCTCTCACTTCATGTACAAATATTAACTCAAAGGAAGTAAACTGAGTAGATTTATTTGGGGCAAATAATTTGTGTCTAATGGCAAACAATTCAAAGAGACACCTTCATTCCAATCATTCCGGTAGTCCTGACAATACACTGTTAATATGGTCTTCAGCGTCTGATGTTAACTCTCCAAGGATCTGTGGGATTCAGGATGGGATGCCCTTGATGAAAACTGCTGTATGCCTAAGCCATCCATGACTTCCTTAAACAGCTGAGCGGTAAAATGACACCTTGGTCTGACTGAATCTCTCTGCGGAGCCCACAGTGAGTAAAGAAAGCTGCCAACCCCTTCACTTCCCTTTTTACCTTAACAGTCCATAATAGAATAGCCTCTGGAAATGTCGTAGACACATCCATTATGGCTAGCAAATAATGGTTTCCACTTTTATTTTAGATAGGGGAGCTACACAACTAATCATAACCTACGTGAAATGTTCTTCGAATGCAGGAATTGGTAACAAAGGTGCTGGTTTTATTACTGTCTGTGACTTACCTATCGTTTAGAATGTTTGACATGTGCAACAAAAAATAACCACGTCCTTGTGCATTCCAGTCCACTAGAAATGCCTCTGTACCTTAGCCTGAGTCTTCTGTACACCTAAGTGACCCCCTGCAGTTAGTTTATGTGCTAACCGTAACACTGTACGCTACCTCTAAAACAATCTGGTGCACTTCAGCCCATTTCCCTTCTGCAGTAACCTATCGGGGTCTCCATTTTAATTTTATGATTCTATCTTTGAGTTCGACAATATATTCTGATTCCTTTTCTGTGTGTGTGCATGTGTATGTGTGTGTGAATGTGTGTGTATATATCTGTTGTAAGTCCATTAGCCTTTCTGGACTAAACCCCTCTGCCTGATCCTCTGCCTGTTCAGGTTTTTCCTGCACCGTGACCTCAAACAGGGAGTCAGTTCACTGAGCATCAACTCCTTTGGCTTTTTATTACGGTTTTCCTTCCTGCTCTAACTTATGACAGTGGAATCTTGTTACTATACAGTCTGGAAAAATCCTGGGTATTTTTCTTTTAACTCCCCAATTCCCTAGTTTTCCTTTTGCCTTCTCCAATACAAGGGGTGCCACTCCCACCTTGGATCCTGTTAAATCGTTCACAAGAATAAACTGTATTCCTGGAAATGACACTCTGTTACTCACTGTCACTGTTACTTCCCCAACCTTGAATTGGCATTCCATCCTGATGTCACACAAGGGAATACTTAATTTCTTACCCCATTCCACAAATTGTTACGATCTTGATTAATATGACAGAAAGAGTGAAAATACTTTCATCTCTCACTATTAGAGGCCGAGAGAAAGTGAGGGCTGCAGATGCTGGAGGTGAGAGTTGAAAAGTGTGGGGCTGGAAAAGAATAGCCAACCAGGCAGCAACTGAGGGGCAGAAGAGTTGACGTTTCAGGCATACATTCTTCATCAGGAAAGTGGGAGGTGGGGTAAGGGAGGGGGAAGGGGGCCGAGAAATAAATAGGAGAGTGGGAGTGGAGCTGGGTGTCAGATAGCTTGGAAGGCAATAGGTAGACGCAGGTGGGGTGTGATGGTGATAGGCCGGAGTGGAGGGTGTTGTGGATAGGTGGTAGGACAACTAGAACCCTCAAACTAGAACCATCATCAACGTTGACTTCACCAAATTCCAAATCTCCCCTCCCCAACTTCTGCCAGATTGAACCATTCAACCCAGCACTGCCCTCTTGAACCGCCCAAACTGGCCAGCTTCCTTCCCACCGACCGACTCCACCCTCCAAACCGAAATATCACTATTACTCCCACCTACATCTTCTTATCGCCTTCCCAGTGACCCTCCCACCAGCCCAGCTACTACCCTCGTATTTATCTTTCAGCCCCATTGTCCCCCCACGACATTCCTGACAATCGGTTTCTGCCTGATATTCGATTGTTCTGCTTTTTGGATGCTGCCGGATCTTTTGTGCTTTTCCGGCGCCTCACTTCTCAACTATTCGAGACTGAGCAGATCCCATATCTCACAAAATTATAACTTCTTGTCCTTCTCCCCCTGATGTTTCTAAGTAAACTTTATCTACTGTGGCGAATTCTTTCAGAGATCAGGTACCGAATCCATACCCACACCCTGCCTCGGCTGTGCACTCTCCTGCAGCTCCACGGCTCTACTTGGGGTCTCCTTTACCAGTTTCACTCATGCCACTGGGCTTAGCCTCTTCTACCGCATCTTTCCCCAAAGTGCCTTCCTTCAACGACCATCACAGTGTGTCCCAGCTTACTTCAATGAAAGCACCTTTTCCCAGTGCCCTTCTTGAACCATCAGCACTGTCATTTTATGTGTTCCACTCCCTTATACTGAGAACACCTGAGGCCTTTCACCTCCTTTCAACCCCTTTGGGCTTCTTTCTTCACCTGTGGTAAACTATTGTGCGCTACTGTTCGCTTTACAATGTGTGAACTGCCCTTCTTCCAATTTCTATCCCTCATAGCATGAAAATTATCCTGGAAGCTAAATTTCATCTCATGCACCAATTCATATTTACCTGCCATTTCTGCCGCGCTTCTCGCTTCTTGAACTTTCTGTTCGTGCACATGAATTTTTACCATCTCTGGAAGTGAGTCTTTCAACTTCTCCAGCATAATAATCTCCCTTCGAGCCTCACAGGTCTTATCTATTTTTAAGTCCAGCACCCATCTATCAAAATGACTGTAGTTAATTCTTTCAAACTTAACATAAGTCTGACCTGGTTCCGTCTCTACTTTTATGAACCTCTGTCTATATGCTTCTGGTACCAATTCATAACCAATCAAAATAGCCAATTTGACATCTTGATAATCTCTTGACCCCTCATCTGACAGCGCTGCACATACCTCACCAGCTGTGCCCACCAGCTTAGTCTGAATGAGCATTACCCACCAGTTCACTGGACACGTCATCTGCCGAGTCATTTTTTTCAAATGAAATAAAAATGGTTTTGACATTTTTCTCACTGAAGTATGGCAAGGCATTAACATAGTTGTATACATCCCGACGTTCTCCCTTCATCTCCATCCTGTTAATTTAACTTTCTTGTCTAATTCCCAACTTCTGATTGTCAAATTCTCTCTCTCTCTTTCTTTTTCCTCTCCTTCACTTTTTTCTCTCTCTGTTTCCGTCTCTTTCTTTATCTTCTGACTTCAGTTGCCATATTTGTAATTTAAGTTTTATCTAACTCGACTGCACTTGTCTGTTTCTCTGATACATCAAAGTGCTTTACCAACTCCATTACAAATTCAGCTTTCCTTTTGTCCCTGGTTAAACCCAATTCCAACCTATTTGCTAATTCTAAAAAATATCCTCCTTTTGTCTTTCTAAACTTTCTTGGCAAATTTGGGAACCTCTTTAGTAATGTTAAAAGCCTTTTCCCTCACTTTTAATTTAAACCACCACCAGTAAACAAAATTAAAAAGAATTTCTGACCGGTTTTATTTGAAGATCTAGGTCACTAATTGCAACGTGTTGGAATTTGCTGGGACATTTTGTACCTGAAATCTGTTCAAATCTGTCCAAGTCCCATACAGCAGGGCCCCAAACTGTGCAGACATCAATGTCGAGCCCTTCTGTTAATTAAAACCACAAACCTAAAAAGCTCACCTCACCTCGTAATCTGTTAATACATGAGTGACAAAGAACTCCCAAGTTCCACTAATAAAAGAAAAATAACAGTTTGTATGTATGCAAGTTAGCTCGCTGTGCTTGAAGGTTTGTTTCCTGACGATTCGACACTATGACTAAGTAACATCATCAGTGAGAGTCTCTGCTGAAGTGCTGGTGGTATGTTGCGCCTCTCTATTTATAGGTCTTGGGTTCTTAAGATGGGTGATGTCATTTCCAGTTCTTTTGTTTTACAAGAGAATGTAGATAGGATCTAAACTGATGTGTTTATTGACAGACTTCTGGTCAGAATGCCATTCCTCTCAGAACGTCCTTGAGTGTCTTAGTATGTGTGTGCGTTGTCCCAATCAAAGTGGTGCACTTCTTTGCCTGTATGTATGGAACATAGTGATAATGGGCCATGTCTTTTGGTGGCCAGCTGGTGTTCATGTATCCTGGTAACACAACAACAGGACCAATTCAATGGCGGAAGAATGATTTTATATACACTGTTTAAATAATGTGTGTGTGCAGATAAGTAACATTTTTCATATGTGCACAACAATTCTAAATGAACAACGGAGACACAGTTAACAAAAAGAGATGCATAGGATATATAAAATTGATAAAACATTAAAACGTCTTTTTATTCTCATCTAAAATGATATGTTCCCCTTCCCTTAACGTTCCCTGTTTTTCTGGAATTCTCCACTCCAATCTCTCATTCTTATCAGGATGTGTTATAAATTCTTGCTTCTGGTGTCCCAACTTATTTCAGTTAATCCCCTTTCTACCAGAATTCAGTATATTGGCCTGTTGGATACTTTCCAAAGCTAGTGTCAGTCATATTATTGGAGATGAAAATTCTGGCATCAGACTCAGCATTTGAACATATTGCTTTGTTGTACATGCACTATACAAAGGACCACAGCACACAGGAATTGCCAAAACATTGAGGGATGTGCATCTACTTCTTTCGATGATCTAGTTTTCTCATTTTTCATATTTCCTCATCTATGTTGTCTCGCTCTTTCTCTCTTTGTATCTAGTTAAGAAATTTACGAATTTTTTTTTGCGTCTCCTCTCTCAAAGCTCCTTCTTTTGGTTTATATCTATTGGCCTCTTCTTGATGTAATGTGATTATAATTGAACAATGTAACTACAATGACAGGTGGGAGGAGCTGGCCAGAGTTAATTGGAAGGGGAGCCGAGCAGGGCAGACCATGGAACAGCAAAAGCAGGAATTTCTGGGGATATTTCGGAGGATATCAGAAATTCTCCCAAAGGTGATGAAACGTACTCATGGCAGGACAAGGCAACCATAAGGCATCAAACCAAAAGAGGAAACATACAATGTGGTGAAGGTGATTGGGAATCCAGAGAATTCATTGGCTCGGAAACTACATAAGGCTGGCATCACTGTCACTGCAGAGCTCTTAATCATGGTCAGGGAGAGAAACAGAGGAAACACATTCACTTTAAACACAGAAAATGGTATTACTCAAGGAAAAAGATTCAGATGAATTAAACAATTGATTAAAAACAGTTAATTGGTTTTGCAGAATGTCAGATTGAAAGCATGACCCGGGAAGAGACCCTCAGCAGAATGAGAATATGAAAATAGAAGTGTTACCACATCAGAAACCAGAGTAGGTCACTGAGTACATGACTGATGGGTGAATGGGTCTCGATGTGAACTAAAGGACAGACAGCAGAATTGCATTGCAGATATTGCAGCTCAAAACTGGGTATCGTATTTATGTAGTGCTGTAGACTACAGCAGCAGGAGAAGCAGAACAGCTTTAACCATAACCTGTAACTTTTAGCCTCGAATACTTTCCACAGTCTGCCATTACCATCAATACGATCTATGTTTCAGTAATGACTGTGAGTGAACATGACTGGGTCTGAACCACGTGAACCTAAACCTGATGCTAACCAATTAAAGCTACCACTCTTGACAAACAGATCTGATCGAAGCTCCGCAATCCTGTCACATTCTGACATAACTGGTGATGGATGATTAAACAAATGACTGGAGCAAAGGGCTCCACAAATATCCCCGTCCTCAGTAATCGAACAGCTCTGCCAATCAGTGTAAAAGACCAGGATGTGGTATCTGCACCATCCTCAGCCAGAAGTGTGGAGTTGATTATCCACCTCACCCTCGCCATGATACCCACAGAATCACAGATGCTCGTCTTCAACCAATTCAATTTGCTGTTCGTGACATGAAGAAACAGCTGAACACAGTACGTACGAAAAAGGCAATGGTCCCTGACACCATTCTTGTAATAGGACTGAAGACTTATGCTGCACAACAAGCCGTGTCCCTGGGGAAGCTCTTTCATTCCATCTCCAACTCTGACATCTCCCTGGTAATGTGGAAAATTACTCAACTATGTCCAGTTCCTAAGAGGATTATAATTACAATCTGGCCAGTTACCTCCCCCTCAGACCCACCACGACAGTCAAATTGGTGGTAGTTCTTTTTGACAGAGTTATCAAACAGCACAGAAATAACCTGCTCAATATGATTTGAGATAGGTCCCCATGTAGTGATGGTGCTACTGTGGAAAGGTCACTGGATTACTAATCCAGACCAGGCTAAAGCTCTGGCAGCTGGTGTAAGTTAAACTCAATTGACAAAATATTAAGATGCAAAATCTGGTGTCCGTAAATAGTGACCTTCAAGCCAATATCGATTGGAAACACCAATTTGCTTCACAAATGTCCTTTCAGGAAGTGAATATCCTGTGCTTTCCTGGTCTGGCCTAAACGTGACTGCAGACACACAGACATGTGATACACTTTGCAATGGTCTCTGAATCCGCCAAACAAGACATTCTATTGTATCAAACTGTTCCGAGGTCTAAAGGATAAAACCAGACAGGACACCCGGCCCCAGCCTCGGTATCGGAAAAAGGGAATGAGAAACACAGTCCTGTTGACCCTGCAGCGACCTCCTTCCTAACATCTGAGAGCTTGTGACTAACCTTGGGAAGCTATAAAGTAGGATGTGCAGTAGTCCATTTGGTCTGTCGAGTTTGCTACCCAATTCAATATAATGATACCTGGCCCTTTATTTCCATATCGTTCTCCTTCTCTCCCACCATTCCTTTACTGTCTCTAAATCCTTATTTATATTCAGTGTCTTGGCTTCCAGGTTCGAGCGCATTCCCCAGGTTCACCAGTCACTGAGTGCAGACATTTATTGTCATCTCATTGCAGAATGGTCTGTCTGTACCGAATACTGTGGACCCTTGTTTTAGACACCACAGCCAGGGGAATTATTATCCCTGCTTCCAATCAGTCTCACCCTGTCAGAGTTTTATATATCTCACTGAGATCTCCACCCATTTTCCTAAACCCCATGGAATACAGGCTCAGTCGCCCCAAACTGTGCTCCCACAACAAGCCTGTCATCATAAAGATCGGTCTGGTCATCCTTCACTGCTCTCCCTCAATGTCAGGTTTGTCATTTATTATGTACTGAGACCAAATCTGCAGAATACTGCACAGTGTTTGAGATAGGGTCTCACCAAAGCTCTCTACAGCTGCAGTAAGACACCCTTATTCCTGGACTCAAATCCCCCTGAAATGAAGGTCAGCACATCATTGATCTTCCTATCTGGTTCTTGCTCCTGCAATATTGCTTTCAGTGACTGGTGTACAGGGAGATCCAGATCCTTTGCAATGTTACAGCTCCCCACTTCGTAGGTCTATGTACACTGGGCAGCGTGTGAATGCCATTCCCAGTATTGCTTTGTGGGTTCAGACCTCACTGTGCTGCAGAGACCTCGGAGGGCCGCGCAGAAGGAAACAACAAAAAGGCCCATACGTTGCTTTTCAGATCAACATGTTTCAAACAATCCCTTTTCAAACGAAAGGCTGCCAATCCCTTGTTCCAACCAAAGGGCACACTGTCACATAACCCACCTTGCTCTCCATCTGCCATCTATTTGCCCATTCACTCGACTTGTCTTAGTCACCTTGAAGTTTTTTACAACCTTCTCACCCACTCGCAATCCAACATCCTTTAGTTCTATCAGCAGGTTGGGATATATGGTATTTGATTCCTGCAACCAAATGTTTAATGGGTATTGTGAACAACTGGGACCTGAGCACCGATCTCTGTGATATCCCAGAAACCTTCCTCTGTTATTTTATTTAAATAATATTTATTTCCTGAATCTGGGTGTGACTGGCTGGGTCAGCATTTGTTGCCTGTCCCTCATTCCCCTTGAGAAGGTGGTGGTGAACTGCCTTGTTGAACCGCTGCAGTCCACTGTGGATTCAGTGACAGTAACACCATTAAATGCCAAGGGGCAGTGTTAGATTGTATTTTAGTGGTGATGGTCACGGTCTGGCATTTGTGTGACGTGACTATTAGTTGCCACTTGTCAGCCTGGATACTGTCCAGGTCTTGTTGTATTTGAACATGGACTGCTTCAGTATCTGAGGAGCCACAAATGTTGCTGAACATGGTGCAATCATTGGCAAACATCTCCACTTCTGACCTTAAAATGGAGGGAAGGTCATTGATGAAGCAGCCCTGAAGATGTATGGGCCTAGGCCACTGCCCGAGGGACTCCTACAGATTTATCCTGGTGCTGAGTTGACTGACCTTTATCACCCATGACCATCTTCCT
This sequence comes from Chiloscyllium punctatum, assembly GCF_047496795.1. Lineage (NCBI taxonomy): Eukaryota > Metazoa > Chordata > Chondrichthyes > Orectolobiformes > Hemiscylliidae > Chiloscyllium > Chiloscyllium punctatum. The sequence goes on along the minus strand of NC_092744.1, from coordinate 131,234,321 downwards.
ACGTGTCAGGTATGATTCTAACCAGCGGGGAGTTTGCCCCTGATACCCATTGATTCCAGTTTTGCTAAGGCCCCTTGATATCACACTTGGTCAAAGGCAGCCTTGATTTAAAGGGCTGTCACTTTCACCCCACCTCTGGAATTTAGCTCTTTTGTCCATGTTTGAACCACGGTAATGAGATCAGGAGCTGAGTGGCCCTGGTGGAGCCCAAACTGGGCGTCATTGACCAGGGTATTGCTGGGCAGGTGCTGCTTAAAAGCACTGAGACCTTCCACCACTTTACTGATGATCGAGAGTAGACTGATGCGGTGGTATTGGCCGGATTGGATTTGGTCTGCTTTTTATATACAGGTGATACTTGGGGTAATTTTCCATGTAATCGGGGAAATGTTGTTGTAACGGTATTGGAACAGCTTGGTGAGGGCAGTGACAAGGTCTGGAGAACAACGTTTCAGTACTATTGCCAGAATGTTGTCAGGGTATGTACCCTCTGAGGTATCCAGTGTCTCCAACTGAATCTGGATATCGTGTGGAGTGAATCAAATTGGCTGATGACAGGTAACTGAATTGTTGAGGGCCACTGGAGGAGGCCCAGATGGATCATCCACTCAGCACTTCTTACTGAAGATTGTTGCGAATGCATGAACGTTATCTTTTGCACTGAAGTGCTAGGCTCTTCCATCATTAAGGATGGGGATACTTGTGGAATGTCCTGCTCCGATGACTTGTTTAATTGTCCATAACTATTCTCTACTAGAAGTAGAAGGACTGCAGAGCTGAGATCTGCACCGTTGCTTGTGGGATCCCTTAGCTCTGTCTATGACGAACTGCTTATGCTGTTTGGTACGCAGGTAGCCATGGATCTTCATCAGGCAGACACCTCATTTTCAGGTATTCCCAGTGCTGCTGATGCCCTCCTGCACACTCCATTGAATCAAGGTTGATCCTCTGGCTTGATGGTAATTGTTGTGAGGGGGATATGCCAGGCCGTGAGGTTGTGCGGGAGTACAATTCTGCTGCTATTGATGACCCACAACATATTATCGAAACCCAGACTTGAGCTGCTAGATCTGTTCGAAGTCTGTCCTATTTAGCATGGTGACTGTGCCACCTAAAATGGTGGAGGTTATTCTCAACATGCAAGTGTGTCTTTATCTCCACAATGACTATGCGGTGGTCACTCTTATCCGACACTGTCATGGACAGATACTTCTGCAACTGGCCGGTTAGTAAGGCTGAGGTCAAATATGGCTTTTCCCTCTTGTGGGTTCCTTCACCACCTGCCGCAGACCGAGTCGAGAAGTTATATCCTTTCGGACCCAACCAGCTCAATCAGTAATGCTGCTGCTGAACCACTCTTTTTGTGGACATTGACATCCCTAACCCAGAGTACATTTTGTGCCTTTGCCACCCTCAGCGCTTCCTCCAAGTGTTGGTCAGCTTGGAGAAGTACCGACTCATCAGTTGGGAGAGGCTGGTACATGGTAATCAGCAAGAGGTTTCCTTTCCCATTCTGTAAACTAACGCCATGAGAGTTCATGGGATACAGACTCACTGTTGAGGACTCCCAGAACAATTCCCTTCAAACTGTATCCCACGGTGCCACCACTTCTGCTTTGTCTGTCCTGCTGGTGAGAGAGGAGATATCTGGGAAAGGTGATGGGGTGTCAGTGATACAGTCAAACTCACAGAATCAGACCTTAAATACAATGTCAGGCTGTTGCTTCACGTGTCTGTTTATTTCTATTCACTGTCTCCTGCCAGGTGTCCCATTCGAGAAGCGTGGCCATATATTCACCCCAATCCACGAAGATTTGATTTTGCAAACTAGGCTTGGAGCTTTACCAAAATCTTTCTGAAAATCCACATGTTTTAGATCCATTGCTTCTCTTTCATTTCTCTCCCAGTCTGTTTCTCAAACATAATTCCCATTTCATAAACCTGTGTTAGTGTTATCTATGACCATTATTTTCAGTCCCAATAATTTCTCCCAAACGATTTACTTCCTATGTTCTATGTTTCATGTACTATTTCGTTTTCCACGCCAGACTTGGTTTTCCTGGTATTGTCAGAAAGTTCTGTGAAGACAGAACTGAAGTCGTGGATTCATAGTTTTGCCATTTCCCTGTTTCCCATTCTCCATTCTCTGGTTTCAAACTGGAAAAGACCTGCACTTTTTTTTCATACTTCTCACATTGACATAATTTGACAAGCTATAACAGTTCACTCTTATAACCTTTGTGAACATTATCTTCAGAAACCCATCAATTCTTGTGTTAAGCTGCTCAATCATTGACCTTCTACATCATACACTCACAGGAGCATAGTCTCTGTGCCAACAGAAATACAGCACGACCTATATTAGTCCCACTTTCCGACAAAAGGTTCATAGCCTGGAATGTTATGGCACTTCCAAGTGCTTGTCCAAGTACTTTTAACAGTCGAGAGGTTAACTTTGATAACTCCCCTCTCAGAAAGTACTTTCCAGAACCCAACACCCTCTGGGTGAAGACAAAGCCATCTTTAAATCCTCTCTGAACCTCAAACCCTTCACTTTAAAAGTGTGCTCCCTTGTTCTTGACCCTCTGTCTAAAAGGAACAGATGCTGTGTCTCCACCCTGTCGATGCCCCTTATTAACTTATCCTTCTGAATCACATCCCCCTCAGCCTCTCTGTCAAAAGAAAACAACCCGAGCTTATCCAGCCTCTCTCCATAGCTGATATGCTCCATCCCAGGGAAAATCCTGGTGAATCTCCTCTGCAACCCCCTCCAGTACAATAACATCCTTCCCGTAATGAGGCTCCCAGAACAACATACAGTACTCCATCATGGACTAAACCAAGCCCTGTATAACACTTATAATCTACTCCCTGATTAATAAACGCGACACCCACGGTTCAATTCTTAACTAGTCCATTACCCTGTTCAGTCACATTCAGGGATGTGTGGAGAAACACCCTCTGAGCTCCCTAGTGTGCTGCCAATCATTATGTACACCCCATGTCTGGTTCCTCCTTCCAAAGTACATCACCTCATATTTATCAGGATCACATTCCATCTGCCATTGATCTGCCCATCTGATCATTCCACTTGTATTTTCCTTTAAAATCAGAACTTCCTCCTCACTACCAACCACCCGGCCAATCTTTGTGTCAAACACAAACTTGCTTATCACAACTCCAACCCCTCCACCCACTCCCCGTCCAGATTCACATCTATACCATTTATGAATGCTACAAACAATAAGGGACACAACACTGATCCCTGTGGTACACCAGGGGACACTGGTCTCCAATCACAGAAACAGCCTTCTCCCACCATTCTCTGCCTCCTGACACTAACACAATTTTCGCTGTAATGTTTCAAGTTATCCTTGATTCTCTGAGATTTTACTTTATTTTTTCAGTTTCCCATGCGGAACTTTGTCAAAGGCATTGCATCAAAACTAAATAAGCGACCTCCTCAAACTAATTCAATCAACTCCATTAGTGTGACTTCACTCTGATAAAGTCATGATGATTATCCCTGATCAAACCTTGCCATTCTGATTAGAGTTCAATTTTCTCCTTCTCTATTTTCTCCAGTAGTTTCCCGAACAGTGATTTAATACTCGCTCGTCTATAGTTTCCTGGTCTATCTCTATCACCCTTACTGTGAAGTGCAATCATAATCGCTGTTCTCCAGTCCTCTGGCACCTCCCCTATTGTCAGATTCTAATTAAAATTTCCAGTCAGTGTCTTTCCTCCCTTGACTCCAACAGTATCCAGACCTGCAGATTGGTCCAATTTTATACCAGACAAAGCCTCAAACACCCGCTCGTATTTTACATCACTCTCTTTCCAAGACCTTTCCAGTCCATCTTCTCGAATTCTGTACCTGCATACTCCTTCTCCCAAGTAAAACAGCTGTGATGTTTACATGTAACAATCTATCAATGTTCTCCGGGTTGACACCCTGATTGCCCCTTTGGTTTCTAATGGACACGAACTGTTTGCTGATTATTCTGTTCTATTTGTCGGTGTAGAATATCATGGGATTCTCCCTCATCTCTCCTGCTTGCACTTCTCCATGTCCCTCGGTTGTTGTCTCCCCTCTATGTTTCTAAGTTTCACTAAAATCACCTCTCATCTTTTGAAACTCGAGATCACAGGCTGAGTTTCCACATCAGACAATCTTGCCATTTTAGCGATTAATCTGGAGAATACCTTTTGCAGTTCGTCTGTAGTTTATCCTATCTTAGATTGGGACTCCAAACGGTACACAATACTCTCAGTTTAGTCTCAGCAACACTCTGTGCAGCTGGCGCATGGCATCTTCTATATTTCAATTACATTCACATGAATGTAAACCTAATTTTTCGTTTCCTATTTGCTTGTGTTTAGATTACATTGCATTACAGTGTGGAAACAGGCCCTTCGGCCCAACTAGTCCACACTGACCCGCCGAAGTGCAACCCAACCATACCCCTACATTTACATCTTACCTAACACTACAGGCAATTTAGCATGGCTAATTCACCTGACCTGCACATCTTTGGACTGTGGGAGGAAACCGGAACACCCAGAGGAAACCCGCGCAGACACGGGGAGAATGTGCAAACTCCACACAGTCAGTCACCTGAGGTGGGAGTTTAACCCGTGTCTCTGGCGCTGTGAGGTAGCAGTGCGAAGCGCTGTGCCACTGTGCCGCCCAATTCTTCCCAATTCCTTTCACTTTATCTTTTCTTATGATGTTAGTGGGAGAGTTCTTAAAAAAAAGATCCTCTTGAATATCCAACTATACGTTATCCATTAGCTCCTCATTGCCTACGTCCACAAGAATCATCTTCAAACCATTCCAGAAAATGTTTGCCACTTACGGTTTTCGTTTCATCGATGCATTATCATCCTACCCAGTTTTCCCATTACCTTCTATATATCCAGTAACACGTTCTTTATAATCGAGCCCAACAGACACCCGACCGCGGCTGACAAGTTACTGATCTGTAGTTCACCACTCTCCATCTTCATCCTTTCTTAAACTGTTGGATAATATTTATAAACTTTGCCTTATCTAGACTGGCTAAATATCTTTCGGGAATGTATTGGAAAACAACGTGATAATCTACGATGCAATCAATACGTCAATTGCTGCTTCCTCTGAAACTCTTGTACGAAGTACATCTGATCTGTCAGATTTATAAATACTCAATCCAGCTTTCTTTTAAAACATGACCTCAACACTGATAAGAATGATCACAGACTTTACTTACACAAGTCCCATGGTCACTTGGTATTTCTGGGAGAATTTCTGGATATTCTGCCTTGAAGATAGACACAAAGAAACTGTTTCTTTTCCCTGTGATTTCTCTGTTGTCTTCAATAAATTATTCTGTCCGCACACCCACTGTTCCATATTTGACCTTGTTTTTATTTTTGTTTCATACACTGATGTACTTTTTTTTTAGCAGTCTTTATATTTTTCTTTTGTTTGTATCCTTTTTCGCTTTTTGATTTTCTTCTCTTGGTCATCCGTTGCTGGGTCCTATATTTCTCCGAATCCACTGGCTTACTACGGTACTTGGCATTTTTCTAAGCTAATTCCTGTGATCTAATAGATAGTTGAAGGTGAGGCTGAAAGGGTTAGGTCGGAGAGGCGGGTGGACCAGATTGATCGGAAGGAAGATGAACACATAGGAACGTTCAAAAGGGGGGAGGATGCTGAGTTGGAAGATTGGACTGGGATAAGGTGGAGTTTGGGTAAATGGGGAAACTGGTGAAACCTACATTAATCTCCTGTGGTTGGAGGGTCCCAAGGTCGAAGAAGAACCTTTCTTCATCCATGCTTTGTGTGGTTAGGGTTTGGCGATGGAGCAGGCCCAGGACTCTCACGTCCTTGGCAGAGTGGAAAGGGGAGTTAAAGTGTTCAGCCACAAGGCAGTGGAGTTGGTCAATGTGGCTATCCCAGATATGTTCTCTGAAATGATCCACCTGCCTTACCAACGTAGAGAAGACCACACTAGCTTTAATGTATGTAGTAGATGAGGCGTTCTGTCTCCCTACATCACCTATCACTTTCAACCCCACCTTCATCTACCTATCGCATTCCTAGCTACCTCCCTCCTGCCACACCGCCTTCTCATTTATCTCTCAGCCCCCATCATCCATAAGCCTCATTCCTGATGAAGGGCTTATGCCCAAAACGTCAATTCTCCTGCTCCTAGTACACTGCCTGACTGTGCTTTTGCAGCACCACACTTTTCGACTCTGATCTTCCAGCACCACACTCTTCGACTCTGATCTCCAGCATCCTCAGTCCCCAATTTCTCCTCATACCTTCAGGGCTTGCATGATTCAGATTTATGACAGTTACTTCAATTAAAACAAAAACTACCGTGTACTCAAAGAGCATAAAAGAAAGCCAATGCATTGTGGTCACTGTTCCCAAAAGGTCCTTTCCAGCAAAGTTTTCAATTAGTTCTTTTGATCAGCCAACATCAATTTCTAAATAACCTGATCTCTAGCTCAGTGCTCGACATAATGTTAATGTAAACCATTTCACACGTGGTCATGAGATCCATTTTCCCAGCATTAGCATTCAGTTGGGTTAACACAGTTTAGATATAATGTAAACAGTATATTATTACTGCAGTACCCACAAATGTGTATATCTCATTTCCCGTTTTATAACATGTCCAACATTTGTATTGCAGCTTTCAGTTTGATATATAACTCCCATCAATGTTTCTTTCTCCTTGCTATTTTTGCACTCCACCTTACTAGATTCTGGAGAATCTGAGCGATGTGGGATTTGGGGAGATTAATTGCCGAGATCATCTCGCCACATCATTTATGATATTCTTAAGCATCATTGTGACATTTTCTCCAGATCTCCCGTTATGCTAGTGGAGTAGAGAAGGACAATGATCGTTCATAACTGCTCTGTATTCCCCCAGAGAGCTGAGACAGCTCTAACCTGGGTGGGAACCTTACAGCAGGCTGGGAAAGCATTGCTGCTGCTGTACAGGATCTTAGTGAGATCACATCTAGAGTAGTGTGTACAGATTTAATCTCTTCAATGAAGAAAGGATGTTGTTATATTGGAAGCAGCTCAGAGATGGTTCCCTCAGCTGATTCCTGCAATGAAGGTGCTAGCTTATAACGAAAGGATGATCAGGTTCATCCAATAGCCATTGGAGTTTACAACAATAAAGGATGATCTTATTTCAACATAGAGAATTACACAGATCGTGGGGGAATCCATTCCGTTCTCCAGCCTGTTACACAGGAACAACAGGAGGATATTCAGGCCTTCGAACCTGTTACACCATAATAGGACGACACTGTTCAGCCCCTCGAGCCGGATGTAGATTTACAGGAGGAGGCCAATCAGCCCCTCGAATCTATAACACTGGACCCAGAGTAGGCCATGCTGCACCAGTATCCTGTTACACAGCAACAGGATCAGTCTATTCAGCCTCCTCAAGTCCGTAACATAGGAACTGGAAGTGGTCACACAGTGACTGGAGATTGTTACACGGGGATAACAGGAGGCCATTCAGACCCACCGAATCTGTTGCAAGGGAAATGTGTTAGGATAAAAACTATCTGAGACTTTTTTCATGAGAAAGGAGGAGGTAAATCAGACACGTGTCTGTTGTATGGGAACAAGAGAAGACCAATCGCTCCCTTGGTCCCATCTCTGGGATACATGAGGAGACCATTCAGTATCTCCACCGATTATGGAGAAATATGAGAAGACCCATCAGCCCCTCAAAATGTTACACAGCAACGGGTAGATTCCATAATCCCCCACCCCTCTAACGCATCAACAGGAGGTGGTCATTCTGGCCTTGGAGATGACAACATGGGAACCCCAGAAAGACTTCATCACATCGATTTTGTACACCAGCAGGATGATGAGTCCAGTCACCCACACATACCGCTTATGCTGCAATTGGAGCACACCTCTTAACACCTTTTGCCCATCAAACAGGAATTCAAAGAAAACGTAAAGGTTTTCAAAAGGGAAGAACTTATAATAACTGAATACATTAGGGAGTAAAATGTAACAATAATGTATTGTAATTTAAGGCAAATTATTAGAATCCATTGTTGAGGACATTTGCAAACATAAACCACAATCCATCGGACTCAACATGGTTTTGCAAAAGATAAACCATGATTGAAGTGTTCTCTTGAGTTATTTAAAGATATGACAAACAAGGTGGATAGTGGGAATCCTGGAGATGGAATATTCCTGGTCTTCGTGAAGGCATCGGATGTGTCGCTTCTCTAAACAGTGAGTGGTAAGATCAGACAGCATCAGTTTAGGAGTAATTTATTGTCTTGGATGGAGGATTGGTTAACCAACAAAATGCAGTCAGATGAATTAAATGTATCATTTTATATTGGAAAATGCAATTTGTTGGGTGCCATAGATTTCGGTTCTCATGCCTCAACCATTTGGGATCGATATTATTACTCGGTTGACAGGATAGAAAATACTTATAGCTACATTTTCAGATGACACTAACATTGGTGGAAAGTTACTTCGGAATGATGATGCAAGAGATTTAAAATCTATATGAATAGGTTGAGTGAATGGGCAAACATTTGGCAATGAAAATTAAAGTGGATAAATATGGGGTTATTCAAGTTGGCCAGCCTAATAAAAAGGCAAATTATTATCTAATTGGTGAGAAACATCAAAGTGCTTAAGTGCAGAGGGATCTGGGTGCCTGATTGCATATCACAGAAAACCTGCCTGTGGGTACTTCAAATACTGAGAAATGCAAGTATAACTTCATCCTTTATTTGTAAAAGGATAGAGGAGAAAGGTAGGGAGTGTTGCTGTAGCTATGCAAGGCATTAGTGAGGCTGCAACTGGAGTACAGTTTGGGTGTCCTGCAGAATGAGGTATTTCCATTGGAGGCAATTCAGAAGAGCTTCATCAGATTGATTCCTTATTTGAAGTGTTTGTCTTCTGAAGAGAAATTGAGCAGTTCAGGCCTTTAATCTCGATTTTATAAGAACGATAGGAGAGCTCATTGAGGTCTGTAAGATGCGAAATATAATTGAAAGTGTAGATATGGAGTGGATTTTTTTTTCATCAGCCGTAATCTCCAACAAAAGACTAGAGTTTGACGATCGAGAGATAGCAGGGATGTGGAACAGAGACCGCGATGACATCAGCCCTGATTGTATTCCATGGCGTAGCAGATTCGAGGGGTTGGATTCCTGACTGATTCTCCTCATTCATATTCAGCTTTTCCACTGTGTTACACAGTAATGGGAGAGGACTGTGTATCAAACAGGAAGCAGGCACTCCGGATAAATCAGTCTTAATCTGTTTGACAGAACGTCACCAGTGGAGTCACACAGTGACCAGTGTTGGGTCCTCCACTATTTACAATCTATATCAATGATCAGGAGGATGGAACAGATATACAGATACTGAGTTTGGTCATGTTGCTGTGATAAGCAAGAGATTAAATTATCAAGAGAGGGTGGAGGGTCTACAGATAGATACAGAGAGGTAAAGGCAATGGAGAATAATTTGGCAGCTGCAATATAACATGATATAATCTGTCATTCATTTACAGGAATAATGGAAGGCAGTATGTTACGGAAATGGGGAGGGATTACAGGGTTTAATGATACTGTGTACTGGGGGGTTCACTCAGCCCCGTTCAGACATTGGAGGTTTTGCTCCATCCCTGATCGTCTGCTCCCAGACACTCCAAGTGACCCCATTGCTCTCCGTACACATGGAATATTTTGAAGTGTTTGGTTGGTGATGGGGATGCTGTTTTCAAACATGTGTTAAGGGGACGGCCATTATCCAAGATACATTCATTCATTTCTACATGGAGACCCGAAGACGATGGGAATGCTGTCTGCTTGTGAATGAAGGAACTGTGGCTGCTGTCAGGACAAAAGATATTCACCAACATAGTGTACTGTGCATGGACACACGGTAACATTAACAGAGAGAGAGCTCCTTCAGTTCCTCTACCTCTCCCCATTGACATGGGTACTCTGCAGATGCCATGTACACCATCGGGAATCCCATTATACTGGATACACCCGGCAGCTCCCTGCTGTGGGGGAAACGATGTATTTACCTCATCCACCATATATATCCTTCATCACCGAATGGTTACATTGATGGCAACATACTGGGAGATGGTGGCTATGTCACCCAGGCCTGCTTGGAAAGTTCCAGAACATGGAAGCTGAATGAAACTGTGACCCTAACAGCCACTGGCAGCACCGTCCTTTCCCCGGGGGGGAAGCTGCAGGACGCGTTAAAGGAGGTGACACTGCTCTGTGACCAGCTCCTTGTGCAATAAATTTCCCCTCACACTCTGCTCCTGGATTAAGTGTAGCTTGCGAGGCTGTTAATGGAAAACTCGGGTTGGGTCCAACAGATCCCTTTCCACACATACACTAACTGTGTTTTCAGAGTTTCCCCGCTCTGTAACCTTTGCTCCATTTGTTGCTCATGTTACTGACCCAGGTGCTGTAACTACAGTCCCCAGGCTCCACCCAAAGATGGGTCAGTAAATCCTCATGTCTCCCTGAATGTCTCAGGCAGCTCACAGCACAACCTCCAGCAAACCATCCCCAACCCCTCCACTAAATTTTCAATAAGAGTCAGTCAGAAACTCCTCATCTATAAGTGTTGTGGACCAGACCAGATCCCTGCAAAATATTTTAAGAAGGTCGCTTAGACTTTTCCTTATTTTAAAAATAGATGTGAAGTTTGCGTTCCTGATATGTTGTGACTGGTCAACCCACTCGACATTAAGCAAAATATAATCTATTCAAATGCTTTAGTTAAAATACAATTAAAGAAAAGAACATTTTGAGATAGCTTATATGTTTGAACACTTACACAAACAATAGATACCGTATCTTCTTGGTTTCCACTGCTTGGCACAAAGATATATTCAAATACAGATCCTTACATGCAGTTTTCCGATAAAAGAGATATCAGCATCAACAGGGATCTCAGAGAGAAAAGCAGCTGGGGATCATGTATTGAAACTTCCAACCCTTTCCGGGATCCCCAACAGCTTCTGAATGCTGCAGCTAAAAGCAAACCGAGTAAACCTGGTCTGGGAGAGCTGGCCGCTGCCCTTCCATTGTTACCAATGTTTTAATAAAACCTAAAGGCTTTCTCAATTATTTACTTAAACTGTTTTCAGACAGCAGTTCTGCACCTCTGTCTTTATAACCTCTCTTCAAAAAAAAATCCCAATAGAAAATCACCTTTTTATAGTGATAGTATACTCACAACTCCACCTTTAAAAAAATGATCCATCAATATACAAAAAGGGATTCATTTTAGACCTCCTAATCTTCCTCTATGAATAGACTGTCGGGAATGGCGGGATTACCTTACACTGAAAGACTGAAGTGACTGGGCTTGTATACCCTTGAGTTTAGAAGACTAAGAGGGGATTTGATTGAGACATATAAGATTATGAAAGGATTGGACACTCTGGCAGCAGGAAACATGTTTCTGCTGATGGGTGAGTGCTGAACCAGAGGACACAGCTTTAGAATACGGGGTAGACCATTTAAGACAGAGATGAGGAGAACCTTCTTCACCCAGAGAGTGGTGGCTGTGTGGAATGCTCTGCCCCAGCGGGCAGTGGAGGCCCAGTCTCTGGATTCATTTAAGAAAGAGTTGGATAGAGCTCTCAAAGAGAGTGGAATCAAGGGTTATGGAGATAAGGCAGGAAGAGGATACTGATTCGGAATGATCAGCCATGATCATATTGAATGGTGGTGCAGGCTCGAAGGGCAGAATGACCTACTCCTGCACCTATTGTCTATTGTCTATTGACTGCAATGCATATATATTACATTGACTCTGAGCATACAAATGTTCACAACGAGATTCGATTTCAGTCATTTTACTCCTACCACAGAATGCCTTTTTCTTTCTTCACTCAAGTTTCCACAACGTGTCAAAACTTAGGTTTTCTAACCCTGTCACATGTATAATTTCATATTGAATGGCGGAAATAATAAGCTCAGTCGACACAGACTGGTATTTTTCTCCCTAAATTTCTCCAAAAACTTTAAGGGGTTACGATCAGTGAAAACGATTTGTCTCAGATACGTTATTTGCAATTTAAATGCTGAAATGTTGTAACGCCAACACCAAGCTCAAGGCCTCCTTCCCCATTGTGGAATAAATCTGTTGATGTTTCCACTGGACACTCCAACCACACGTTACATAATGGAGCACTTCTCATCTCTCCAATAGTCCCTCTGAATGACATAGCTCCTCATGTCTCAGCATAATAGAATTACATCCTTCTTTACCTCTTAATGCTGTAACCTCTTTACCTGCTACTCCTGGCCTATGCCAATAAACCTTACGCTCACAGGGATATGTTCTAAGAAAATCTCACACATTCTTCTCAATCTCTCACAGAAACCAAACTTTGATTTCTGAACTCAATCATCATCATCAGCCATTTTAGCTTCTAACCTTCCCATTGTTACTCTCTGCTCTTCCACATGAGTTCTCATGACTGCAGGAAGTAAATTATTGAACTTCTCGAAAATAAGAATCTCTCTAAGGGTCATAGGTTTGCTCTGTTTTAATACCATTCCCCACCTTTCAAAATTTGTTTGATCCTTTCAAACACAACGTGCGTTTAACCAGGCATGCCATTTTAGATTCCTGAAACAGTGTCTGTCAGCATCTGGCACAAGCTTATATGCACTTCAAACGGCTTTCTTTACCTCCTCATACTCAGCAGATACCTCCTCTGATAGGGATGCAAATGCCTATCAGCTTTGTTTGAATCAACGAAATCCATATGTTCTCTGGCAACTGCATTTGTTTGGCCACTTTCTGAAATGATATTAAAAAGGCTCCCTCCATCATTCTCATCAAATTTAGATAATACCTGGATGTATTTAAACAGATCCCCATCAGACCTTTGGCTATATAGGGTTGCTCATCCTCACTATCCTCAGTATCCAGCCTACTGTCTGCCTTCATCTCCACCTTCTATGTCAACTTTCCTCTCTAATTACTAAATTTTGAAGTTGAAACTCTCTGCTTTTCTTCTCTCTTTTTTCTCTCTTTCGTCTTCATTTCCTTTTCTTTTATTTCTACTTTTCATCATAATTCAAACTGTTTCAATTCCTCTTCATGTTCAAGGTGCCTCATTTGAAATTGAATTCTAGCCATTTCCAAAGACTCTGATGGCGGTTCCACCAAATGTAATTGCCGAGCTATAGCTGTACTTATCTCTCATTTTCTCACAGACAAACACAACCCCAACTCCAGCTTGTCTGTCAATTTCTACAGCTTCCCTTCATTACCCCTAACTTTACTTCTTCCACACCCAGAGAACTCTTCGTGACTGAAATTGTCTTTATACTCAACACACTGTTTAAACCAACCGAATTCAACATCTAGAACCAAAGACACTAACAACTACCATACGGGACCTTTGAACCCAATAGCCTCCCAGTGCATACTCTCCAATGTCTGCATGAGCTTATTCTGGATTCTCTAGTTTCCTCCCACAATCCAAAAGAGTGCATCTCAGGTGAATTGGCCATGCTAAATTGTTTGTAGTTTTCAGGGATGTGTGGGTTAGGTGCCTTAGTCGGGGTAAATGTGTAATAATAGTGTAGAGGAATGGGTCTGGGTAGGTTACTCCTCGGAGGGTCAGTGTAGACTTGTTGGGTCGAATGGCCTGTTTGCGGACTGTAGGGATTGTAATTCTAAACTCAATTTGGTATTTTCGATTTAGAACCAGACAAGAGTCCCCAGTTTGTTATAGACCAACCAGACTGAATCAAACTAGTTTAAGAGGGTAGCTTGGATGCCAACCTTTTCTTATTTTAAAGGTAGATGCGAAGTGGGTGTTCCTGATGTGATGGTACTCGTCAAACCACTCACCATTAAGCAAAACACAATGTATTTAAACACTCTAATCAAAATCCATACACAATGAAGAGGAATTTAGACTAACTTAACTATTGGAAACCATAACTGAATAATGGATCCAGTACCTTCTACAAATGAACTGTTCCAATATACGACCATCACCTAAACACACCCCTTGGCAAAAAGGAGCATTCAGACATGCATTCTTGCATACAGTTCTCCAATCCAGGAGGAAAGAGCATCAAGTGAGCTTCCAGAGAGAATAGCAGCTCGAGATAATTTACTAAAACTTACACCCGTTCTGGGACCCCAAGCACCTGGTGATTGTTATTGCTACAATGAAAAGAAACCTAGAAAGCCTGGTCTATGCGAGCTGGCCATGGTTACCACTATTTATTAAAAACCCTAAACCCCAGTATGTTATTTACTTGAGCCGTTTTCAGTAGGAAGTTTGGCATTTAAGACCTCTTACTAAAAATAAGGAGAAAATAACCTTTTATTTAAAAAAGTGACAGCATTGTCAGGCAATTCAGATGCCTGGTCCTCCACTCAGTGGGCTTCCTCGTGTTACTGATCGCAAGGTCACCTAAGAGGGACAGCCACAGGTACACACCAAGTTACAAGGATGTGTCTCATAACTTCTGAAACACACCTGTCCATGAACCATCACATGGGACATACCGGGAAGTGAACAACAGCCTGACACACGCCATTTCATTATTTCTGAGCTACACAATGCCAGCACTCGATACACTGGGGAGACAAAATCCAAGGCCAGGGAAAGATACAAAGGGACAGAGAGATTCACATTAAAGACAGAAACAGGCAGTTAATTAACTGAAAAGATGTTGTGTAAATATGGGGAAAAAGACAGGGCAGTGGGACTAACTGCAGAAGTGAGACCTTCGTGAGTAAAATTACAAGAATGAGAACATTGAATAAAGGCATTGTCAGATCAGCTGAAATGGTTTGTTACATCAAATTCTGAATCTGCTTCACCGAACACCACAAACAAACATAAACTGGGACAAGATGACAGCCCAGCATGGAGAGCTGTGCACACCATGCTCGTGTGTTGCTCAGTGAACTGCACTATCTGGAGAGTATTGAAAACTATACTAACATATGCTAACTGTACTTGCATCAGATTACTGCCTATAATGGGAAGGTTTGCTCTCTCTGTGTGTTCATCAGAGACTGAGACAGTGTGCGCGATAGGCGTGGTTGAATGCGAAACTCATTGTCTGAGAAGGAACGCACATGGAGAAAACAATTTTAAATAAGAACAACTGGCAGGCTTTTTGTTTATCAATAGGGAGAATGAGGGAAGTTTCATGGACAGATGAGGTAAAGTGTTCAAGAATGTTAAAATAAAGGCATTGCCAGAAAAACAGCAATATACATCCGCATGCACATGAATGAGAGATGGATGGAAGTTTGGTGTGAGGTCGAATCAGATTTGCTTCGGCAGGTTTGAAGCCTGGAGCGTCAGCAGCAGGTTATTGGCTTCATTAAGCCTGCACTTCATAGCTTAAGGTTCAAACAGCAGATGCATTAAACCAGTGAGATATATTCTGGAGTGGTGAGCAGTTCAAGTTAGAAATGTCAGGGAATGGTGTCAAGAATCAGCTCATTGTCAAAGGGATCTCCCGCAGTTGTGACTTGTCTGCTTCAACTGCAGATATTGGCCAGGGATGGGATGGAAACAGTGGAAGGAAGTGGAGTTTGTATCCAGAACAGTAGACAGTGACCTCCATGCTCTTACAGCAAAGTCAATGATACGATGCATTATGATTCTCCCCTGAAACTGAATAGTTCAACACAGAGACCCGTGAGTAACGCTGCCAGAGCAGAGAGCGAGACAGTAATTGAACACCTTCATTGATGCAGTTAGCAGTGGTCTGTAGAGTGAATATCTAGATTGAGAGATTGGATTGGATTGGAACAATAATAGTGGCAGGAAGTGTAGACGATATGAAATAACTATAATACAGTCATAACTGTTTTATAAAAAACAAAATCTGGATAGTGACACTCACCAGGAACACCAACGATAGCCAGGAAGGGATAATAAAAGTATTGAATAAAGAGAAGAGCGAAATAGATCCGCAATGATAATGACATCCAATCAAATGCAGAAAGATACCAAACATAATCGGCTAAGCTCCTGTCTATTGTTGGAATATTCCTGTCTAATGTTCTCAGATTCTGATCCATTGTTGGAATATTTCAGTCTAATGTTCTCAGATTCTGATCTCTCCTCCCCTTCTCTCTGGATCTGCTGATCCCTGTCAGTGCTGTCGGTGATGCTCTGCTCATGTTATGGGTTGACACATTGAACGGAGCCCATTTATCATTAAAAGATGGAAACCCTCCACTGGGATAATTAGAATCCATGGAGAGTGGCATTAATCGCAGTCACTGAACAAACAGGCTCAGTTAACCAGTTCAATAAATCACTTTTCATATACTGGATGCAATGGATGAGGTTTGCTGAGGGATGGACCATAAATCTTTCAATATATTATATCTTTTTTTCCTTGTATATGGGAGTATTAACAGAACACTGCAGGGGTCTATGTATGTTTCCATTCTGTTTATGAAAGGAGGCAGTTATAAAATAACAGATTGGCTGCATAAAAAGGGGGGGGGGGTGTGGGCAAGTTTCTAGATACCTGAACACAAAGTACGGTGCTTATTGACCAGTGTGCGGCCAATTCTGGTTTTAATGTCCTGTTATCAAATCCTTTCATAACCTTGATATAGAGCATTGGGACTGCTGCTCAGGAACAGGCCAAAGAAATTCTCTCCCAATGGGCCTCTTACAGAGGGAGAAGAGAAGACCAATCAGCCCATATTAGCCTGTTGCTACTTGAAAAGGTGGAGAGCTGGAATATTGGCACATTTTGTCAACAGAATCATTCAGAACAAAGAGATGTGTTGCTGCAGCTGCATAAAGTGTAACTGCAGGACATTGTGTTGTCTGTGTTTCTGTATCTGAGAAAGGATGGACCTCCATCAGATACAGTTTAACGGCTGCTCATAATCCATGGGTTACTGTGTCTCGAATCTGTTACACAGGGACAGGAGGAGGCCATGCAGCCTCTCGAGTGTGTTTAGAACAACTGGAGGAGGCCATTAAGCCTCTTGAGTCTATTACAGAGGGACAGGAGGAGCCTAGTCAGAATTTCGAGCCCGTTATAGGGGGGCAGGAAGTGTTGATTTAACTTTCAAGTCTGTTTCGCATAAATATTAGTTTTAAATTAGTTGTGGAATAGGAAATACCTGATGTCAACATTAAAGTTCTAACATTGAACAAGGCCAATTTTGAAAGTGTTAGGCGAGCCCTGTGAAAGGCTGATTGGAATACCCTATTCACAGGGAAAGGGATGGTTGGAAAATGCAAGGCCATCAAAACGTGGTTTCAGAGAGTCCAGAGCCAACGTGTTCCTATTAGTGAGATGGGCAACGCTGGTGGGTGCAGGGAGTGCTGGATGGCTAGATATATTGATGTTATGGTCAAGGTAAGGAAGGAGGCATATGTCAGGTAAACAGAGCTGAGATCAAGTGAATCCCGAGAGGTATATAAGGGCAATAAATGTATAGTCAACGGGGAATTCGGGACAGAAAAATGTGGACATGAGATGGCTTTAGAAATAGGGTTAACGAGGCATTGAAGAAATCCTACAAATCCTTTAATGGTAAAAGATTAACTAGGGGGAGAACCGGGCCCCTTAAAGATCAGTAAGACTACCTATCTGTGGAACCACCCGAGATTGGAGGGATATGAAACAAAAAATTCTCCTCAGTATTTAATGAGGAGGAGGTTACAAGAGCGAGAGAATGAATAAATATACAGTGAAACATTGAAAGGTGTCTATATTACAAGGAGGTGTTTGACATTTTAAAACACAAAGGTGAACTGATCAGTTGTATCCCAAATGTTTGTGAGAAGCTAAGAAAGAAATTGGTCAGCATTTTGCTGATGTATTTGTATCATTGATTTCCACAGGTGAGGTGTCAAAAGACTGGAGGGCTGCTAACATAGTGTCATTATTTTAAAAAGTAAGGGAAAAAAAACAGGTAACCATTGATCGCTGAGCCTGACGTCAATGGAGACTAAATTGTTGGAGGGGATATTGTGGGAAAGGATGTAAATGCATTTGAAAAGACAAAGACTGAAGAGGGCTTTGTACATTGGAGATCACGTCTCACTGACTCGGTGTAATCTTTTGAGGAAGTGATGAAGATGATTGATGAAGACAGGACAGTGGATGTTGTCTTTATGGAATTCAGTAAGATTACCAAAATGTTCTACATGGTAGACTGGTTAGCAAGGTTAGACTGGCTGGGATCCAGGGAGAACTCGCCATTAAGATCCGAAATTTTCTTGAATATTGGAGACAGGGCATGACAACGGACATTTCTTCATTAAACTTGGAGACCTGTGACCAGTGGCGTGCGGCAAAGATCAATAGTGGGTCCACTGCCTTTTGTCACTGATACAAATCATTTACATTTGAGTATATGAAGTATGGTCAGTAAGTTTGTAGATAATTCCAAATTTGGTGGTGTGGTCGATAGTGAGGAATGATCTCTCAGACTATAATGGGACTTTGCAGAGGTGAACCGAGGAGTGGCAGATCGAGTATATTTTAGTTACATATGAGGTGTACATTTGGGCAAGACAAATCAAGGTAAGTCTTACAGGTAGTGCCCTATCGAAAGCTGCCAGTGAAGGAGAACTCCATTGAAATTATCGAATCCCTACAGTGGGGAAACAGGCTTTTCGGCCCATCGAGGCCACACCGAACCTCTAAACAGTATCCCACTGGACAAACACCTGCCCTGTCCCTCTGAGCCTGCCTTTCCCAATTTAGCATGGCCAATCTATCCTTATCTGTATATGTTTATACAGTTGGAGTAAAACATAGCACCCGAAGGAAACTCACACAGACACGGGGAGAATGGACAAACTCCACACAGCGAGTCATTCAAGATTGGAATTAAACCCAGGTCGCTGCCTTGTGATGCAGCAAAGCTAGCCTCGTGGTGCAGGTTCTCCGTTCCTTGAAAGTACCGTCACAGGTAGACAGCGCAGTGAAGAAGGCATTTGGTGATCTTCCCTTTATTGGTGCGTGCTTTGAGTCGCAGCATTTGCATGACATGTTGCATCTTTACAGGACATTGGTTTGGCCACTTTTGTAATATTGCCTTTAATTCTGGTCTCTCTACTGTCGGAAAGATGTTGTCAAACTTGAAAGGGTGCAGAAGAGATTTAAAAGAATGTTGCAGGTGTTGGAGGGTTAGATTTTAGGGAGAGTTTGAATAGGCTGGGGCTATTTTCAAGTGTTGAGACTGGCGGGGGTGGGGGGGGGGCGCTCCTTAAAGGGGTTTATAAAATCATGAGGGGCATAGATAAGATAAACAGTCAATGTCTTCCCAGGATAGACGAATCCAAAATTAGAAGACAAAAGTTTAAGGTGAGAGGAGAAAGATTTAAAAAGGGAAATGAGGGACAACATGTTCACACAGAGACCGCTGTGTGTATGGATTGAACAGACAAAAGAGGTGGTGGAGGCAGGTACAGTTACACCATTGAAAAGGCATTTGGATGGATACATGCATGGGAAGTGTTTAGTGGGAGATGGGCCAACTGCTGGCAAGGGGGACGAGATTAATTTAGGATATTTGGCGGTATGGATGACCAGACAGAACGATCTTTTTCCGTGCCGTACATCTCTGAGAGTCTGTTGACTCTTCAGTGTTTCACACGGGAACAGGAGGAGGCCATTCAGCTTCTGAATTCTGCCAATCGGCTTGTTTGCTCAATCACAGAGAGTCAAATACAAAAATACATCATTCAGATTTTGATGGTGCTTTACAGAAACGGGAAAAGGCCTTTAGTCAAGAAACAGCTGTAAAGAATGTGAAGAGGCCATTCAGTCCCTCACCTCCATTCCACAGGAGCAGCAGGTGAGCACAGAGCTATTGGAGCCTGTTACTCAGGAGCAGGAGGAGGACATCTACTTTCACAAACTTCGGATCAGGGGGCAGTTATTCAACTGCTGATAACTGGGGCACAGGGAAATCTGGAGGCTAGTGACGCCCGAGGATCCTGTTACGCAGGAACAGGAGGAGGTGACTCAATCCCCACCAGGATGGGACACTGGAGAGAAGGGGAGTTTGCTTGGAACAAACAGAAATATAAGATAAGTTGCATCAGTGGTCCATTCAATCCTGCCCCACCATTCACTAAGACCACGGCTGATCTGATGGTGATTCCCTCATTCCATTTCACAGAGACTGTCCTCTCTGCAGCCTCTGCTCCATTTGTTGGTATGTTGCCGATACAGATACTGTAACAACAGTTACCATGACTCATCCAGAGGGTCGTGTCTGACTGGATGAGTCAGGATTTGAAGAGTCCAATCACAAGAATGAAAACATAAAATAAAGGTGTAGCCAGATGTTTAGTTCTCTCACATTCGCACTCTAACTCACATAACCATTACATGTTCAGGATGGACCACTGTGTAGATCCGGCTAGTGTCTGCTGAATGCAACCCAGCTATGTGCAGAGTGAAACTCTGTGCAGTCCACACCAATGCTGGATCTATAATCCTAGGTTAAATGTCCAGCGTGGGAGCCTGTGTAGTCCGCACTAGTTCATTCATATATAAACCCAGATTGTTGCATTATTCGGTAACACTGTGTTAGATCGCAGCTCAGTGTGGGGATACTTGCAACCACTGT
Organism: Chiloscyllium punctatum; assembly: GCF_047496795.1. Lineage (NCBI taxonomy): Eukaryota > Metazoa > Chordata > Chondrichthyes > Orectolobiformes > Hemiscylliidae > Chiloscyllium > Chiloscyllium punctatum. Next base: position 131,213,656 of record NC_092744.1, on the reverse strand, counting down.
TGGAACTGACAGGATGTGCAGCTCCCATCCATTTACAGCTCCATATCTCCACTGTGCCTTGACAAGGGATGCTGCGAATGTGAAAGTCACTGCGAGGAAGAGATGTCAATGGAAACAATTTAAATACCAATAGTTCTGATTAAGGCGCGTATCACTCTAATATTTAAAGATGAAATAACTGAGATAATATCCAATGAGATTTTGTAAATGATGCAAACAATCAGAGGGGTTGGTGACGTTATCGTGGTTGTACTATAAGCCTTCAAATAATCAATGGGAATTAGAAGAACAAATATGCAGGAAGACTGGTGAGACTTGCAGGAACAATAGAGTTGTCATAACAGGTGATTTTAATTATCCTAACATAGACTGGGACTTCCAGAGGGTTAAGAACTTAGATGGAACGTAATTTGTTAAGTGTGTTCAGGAAAGCTTCCGCAAGCAGCATGTACAGGGTCCTACTCGGGAAGGGACAAACTTGACCTACTGTTGGGAAAGTAGGTGACGGAGGTAAAGTGGGGGAGCATTTTGGGAAAAGTGACCAGAGATGTATTAATGTTAAAATAGGTATGGTAGGGACAAAATTGGTCCACAGATTCAAGTTCTAAATTGGGGCAAGGCGAATTTTGTTGAAATTTGACTGCGGATTGCAGGGCTTGATTGGAGTAGTGTGTTTCCAGGTAAAAGGATCCAGGGCAAGTGGGAGGGCTTCAAAAGTGAGATAGCTCGTGTTCAAGGTCTACATGTTTCTGTGAGGGTGAAGGGAAAGTGAGGCTGGAAGAGAGAACCCTGGATGACAAGAGATATTGAGGCTCTGACCAGAAAGAAAGGAGGCGTCACTCAAGTTCAGGCAGCTGGTTCCAAGGGAATCTCTGGAGGTACACAGGGGTTACAGGAGTTTACTGAAGAAGGAAATCAGCAGGGCAAAAATGGGGTATGATATAGCCTTGGCTGAGCAGATTAAGATGAATCCAAATTCAGTATAGTAAATAAAAAGAACAACTAGAGGGAGATAGGACGCCTTACAATCCAAAATGGGCAAACATGTGTAAAACCTCAAGAGATGGGTAAGGTCCTCAATTTCCCCTCTGTGTTTATCATGAAGCAAGACATGAAGACCTGTGACCTTTGGGAGGTTAGTTGTGATATCTTGGTACAGTCCATATCACAGTAGAGGTGCTGTTGGACATATTAGAATGCACAAAGTCAGATAAATCTCTTGGTCCTGACCAGATATATCTAAGAGCACTCCACAAGGCGAGAGAAGGTAGTTCAGGGGCAAGGACTCGGAAGACTGGGCAGTAGCAAATGTAGTGCCCTTATTCAGAAGGGCTGCAAAGAAAAACCTGGGAAATATAGACCAGTAAGCTTCACATCTGTTTCGGAAACCACTTGAGAAGGTTCGGAGATATAAGATATAGATGCATTTGGGAATACAGAGTTTGACTTGGAGCAGTCAGCATAGCTTTGTGCGTGGCAGATCATGCCTTACAAATTTTGATCAAGATTTTTGAGGAAGTGACTTGGAAGGTTGACGAGGAAAGATGGTGGATATAGTCTATATGGATTTCAGTAAGGCCTTTGATAAGGTTCCACATGGTAGGCCGCTCTAGAAGGTTAGATCGCATGGACTCCAATGTAAACTGGCAAATTGGCGACACAATTGCTTAATGTTCTGAAGCAAATGGCTATGGTGGAGGTATGCTTGTCGGACTGGAGGCCTGTAACTAGTGGAGTGCCTTCGTGGTCGGTCCTGGGCCCATTGCTGTTTGTTCTCTCCATCAATGATTTGGACCAGAGTGCACAACGCAACGTTAGTAGGTTTGCAGATGACATTAAATTAGGAGACATCATTTACAGTGAGGAACGTTATCAGAAATTGCAGCAGTACCTTGATCAGCTGGGGAAGTGGACTGAGAAATAGCAAATGGAGTTTAATATAGATAAGTGTGGCGTCTTGCATTTTGGAAAGTCAAATCCAGGTAGGAGTTTAATGATGAATGATAGTGCCTTAAGGCGTGTAGTGGAACAAAAGGACGTTGGAGATCAGGTGCACGGTTGTCTGAAATTTGAGTCACAGATACACAGGACAGTGAAGAAGGCGATTGGCACATTGGCCTTCATCAACGCATTGAGTATAGAAGTTGGGACTTTATGCTGCAATTGTACAGGATGTTGGTGAGGCTGCAGTTGGAGTATTGTGTTCAGTGTTGTTCATCTTGCTCTAGAAAGGATATTATTGAACTAGAAAGTATGCAGAACATATTTCCAAAGATGTTTCCTGGACTAAAAGGTCTAAGTTATAGGCAGAGGTTGGACAGGTTAGAACTTATTTCTTTACAGCGTAGGAAACCGAGGGGGTTCTTATAGAAGTGTAGCCCTTATAAAATCATGAGAGGCGTGCATGGGGTGAATACTTCAAACTTTTTTCTCAAGTTTGGTGAATCGATGACGAGAGGACATCCATTAATGTTTGGAAAGGATAAAAAATATAAAAAGGAAACTGAGGGGAAACTTTTTTACATAGAGTGTGGTACGCATATGGACTGAGCTGTCAGTGGAAGTGATTGAGGTGGGTACAATAACAACATTGAAAAGGCAATTTAACAAATACACAGATAGGAAAGGATTAGAGGGATACAGAACAAGGGCAGGGAAATGGGGTGAGTCTGGATGTACATTTTGGTTGCCATGGACCAGCTAGGCCAAATGACCAGTCATACTGGCAGTCTCGTGCAATATGACTGTAAATGTGTGTGTTTTGGGGTGGAGATAGGATGCGGGGTGGGGGGGGGGGAGACTGAGATAAAATGTCATGGAAGGATATGTTCACAGGTTTCAGAATGAAGACATCTCGATAGTATCATGCAACACGGGTAAGTATTTCGAAGAATTATGAGTGAAAGGGATATTGCTATGAGTTCAGGCGATGGAGAGTTTTGGATGAGCATTTGTTCTGCAGCTTTGTAACTGCGAATGAGGACAGCAGAGTCTTCGCCTCACTGGGCTGAATCTAACAAACAACTGTCGCAGTGACATTTTAATTAAGTGTGACAGAGGGGTTGTCTGCACGAGGCCGAGCTAGTTTCCTGGTGCTATCTTACCAAACTCAACTCATTAACTAGCCACCCCACTCCATAATGTCCCTCTCATACAATGCCAGCCCGATTCTCCAACCCATCAAGACTGGAGGTACTCACCATTGCCGGGATGCCCCGGATATTCTGTGACCCCTGACACTTGTGCCATCTTTAAAAAGCCAATGGGTACATGGTTGTGCTTTCTCAGTTCAGAACTGCCCTGCACAGTTCGCCCCGAGCATAGCAGCTAAGGGGAAATTACACCACGGTTTGTCAACAGGGGCACGGAGGTCCTGGTGGATGGGCTAGTACAGAGGGGGAGCATTCTCTTCCCAGAGGGATCACACCACCACACCCACCGAGCATGGTCTGAACTCCTCACCCAGGTCAGTGCAGTGTGCGGTTTGAAGAAATGTCCAGCAAAACAGGACAAGCATCAATAATCTTCCCCACTCTGTCAGGATAAGGGTCACCATATTTTCTCTGCTCCCTCACACTCACTGTATATCTGTTATAGCACTGACCCCCGAACAAGGCTCATGTTCCACCACTCTCACTACTGCATGCAGCACCTTCTCTCTCTTTCTCTCTTGCCTTTCTAATGCACCCCCCGCTCCCACACACACACACACACACACAGAGGTATAAAATATTCTGGAGAATGCCAATTATGGAATGTTCCAGATAATGTTCCAACTTATTCCCAGTTTCAGGAAAACGGCTGTGCCCCAGTGTGTAACATGTAAAATGATGGAGTAGAGACGTCCGTTTTTCAAATCACACACAATTAAAATCCATCATGATGCCATTCAGTACTTCAAATATGCTCCAACATTCAATACGTTCGGGGGCGATCCGATGGCTTTCTCAGCTCCATGTTACAGGAACTTTCAGTCATTCAACCCCCAGCTTCCTGTTACTGAGCAGACGATTCTCAGACACTTCATACCCTGGGATTCATCTCGCATGTGTTCAGAAGGCATTTCCCATGGGGACGGATTCTCCTTACAATATATTTCATCTGATTTATAAATTCATGCAACAGTCAGTATGCTTTCCACAGATCAATCAAAAACCTGCACTTATTTTATGGTTATCGATATCAAACCACAATTAGTCATTCTGGTTATTTCACTTGTCTCAACTTATTGTATTCAGCCAAAGGCAGCTTCCAGAAACTTGTCTCATTATAAAATACAATTTCTAGCAGAGAACGTTTTTATCCTCAGCCGTTACCATGACGATTATCTCAAATATACCTTTTTCCTTGTCATGAATGTTTCTCTTGCCCTTTGTCTGTGACTGATTCTGTGTGTAACAGTTACACAGTCTCCCACTCAGTTGGCTGGATGGTTGATTTGTGATGCAGAGGGAGGACACCGGGGCAGGTTCAATTCCCCACACTGACAGAAGTTACCATGAAGGGGATGCTCTCTCAACCTCACCCTGTCACTGGGGTGTGGTGACCCTCAGGATAAACCACCATGAGTAGGCTCTCTAATGAGAGTCCTTTGGGACTCTATTCTAACAATTCTGGCATTTTAATTTTTTAACAAGCATTTATATTTAAAATGAGGTTTTTATTATTATATTAAACCAATAACAAAACAACTCAAATAACTGAACAAAATTACACCCAATTGCATGTACATACAAAACAAGTTAAAGTCTCTAAATGGACAAAAGAAAAACAAAAAATAAACAATCAACAATAAATAAATAATATGGCTCAGCATAACAAAATGATAGTTCTCGTTCTTCGAGAGCATTACACATTCATATGTTCATAATTCTTCATACTAGATTCATTAGACAATATTGTCATGGCTATGTAAAAGCCCTTCTTAGAGTGGCAGATAAGCCTGTATCGGGGTAATCCAAAAAGGGTTGCCATATCTTATATAAATCTCTGCTTTTTGGTGCACCATACTCGTGAGAAAGTCCAAAAGGATATTCTCCATGATAAGCTTACAAGGACCCAACAGACCCGGGGGCTTTTCAGACATCCAACATAACAGAATATTTTTCCTAGCACAGGAAGTATGGGGGAGATACTAAACGATTATTTTGCATCAGTATTTATTGTGGAAGACATAAAATGTAGGGAACTAGATGGTGACACCTTGCAAAATGTCCATATTACAGAGGAGGAAGTGCTGGATGTACTAAAATGGGTAAAGGTGGATAAATACCCAAGGATGTCTTGAAACGGGTACACAGGACCTGATCAGGTATACCCTAGAACTCTATGGGAAGCGAGAGAAGTAATTGCTGGGCCTCTTGCTGAGATATTTGTAATATGGAAAGTCACAAGTGAGGTGCCAGAAGACTGGAGGTTGGATAACGTGGTGCCAAGTTAGTAAGTTTGCGGATGACACCAAAATTGCAGGTGTAGTGGACAGCGAAGAAGGTCACCTCAGATTACAACAGGATCTTGACCAAATTGTCAATTGGCTGAGAAGTGGCAGATGGAGTTTAATTCAGATAAATGCGATGTGCTGCATTTTGGGAAAGCAAATCTTAGCAGGACTTATACACTTAATGGTCAAGTCGCAGGGAGTGTTGCTGAACAAAGAGGCCTTGGAGTGCAGGTTCATAGCTCCTAGAAAGTCGAGTCGCAGGTAGATAGGATCGTGAAGAAGGCGTTTGATATGCTTTACTTTATTGTTCAGAGTATTGAGTACAGGAGTTGGAAGATCATGTTACGACTGTACAGGACATTGGATAGGCCACTGTTATAATATTGCGTGCAATTCTGGTCTCCTTCCTCACGGAAATATGTTGTGAAACTTGAAAGGGTTCAGAAAAGATGTATAAGGATGTTGCCAGAGTTAGAGGATTTGAGCTATAGGGAGAGGCTGAACAGGCTGGGGCTGTTTTCCCTGGAGCGTCGGAGGCTGAGGGGTGACTTTATAGAGGTTTACAAAATTATGATGGGCATGGATCGGGTAAATAGGTAAAGTCTTTTCCCTGGGGTCAGGGAGTCCAGAACGAGAGGGCATAGGTTTAGGGTGAGAGGGGAAAGATACAAAAGAGACCTACGGGTCAATTATTTCAAACAGCGGGTAGCACGTGTATGGAATGAGCTGCCAAGTGAGGTGGGGGAGGCTGATACAAGTGCAACATTTAAGAAGCATTTGGATGGGTATGTGAATACGAAGGGTTTGGAGGGTTTTGGGCCGGGTGCTGGCAGGTGGGACCACATTGGTTTTGGGATATGTGGTCGGCATGGATGGGTTTGACCGAAGGTATACATGCTTTACATCTCTCTGACTCTATGACTTATACTAATCTCTGTTTTTTGGTGCACCATACTGGTGAGAAAGTCCAACGGGAGCTTACAAAGACCAACAGGCCCGAGGAGTGTTCAGACATCCAACACAACAGAATAAGTTTCCGAGCACAGAAAGTAAGGATTGTTTTCCCCATGCGTAAGATACTCTGGGCAGGCCCAGGAAAGAGAAACCGGGTCCATCTCCAATTCGGTCCCCAAGGCCCACTCTGTCAAACCTAACACCGTGCTCCAATATATATGAAGCCTGCAGCAGGACATTATGCAATGAGCAAGAGTGCTGTTGTCATTCTGCATTTAGGACATGCTGAAGATAATCCCACTTTGAATTTTGAGAGAAACACTGGTGTCAGATTGACCCTATGAAGAATTTACAACTGCATGCAATGTGTCCTGTTACAGATCAAAATCCTTTGAGCATTTTCACAAATATCCTCAAATGTCTCCGAAGAGATCTAAACCCTCAACTCTCTCGCACAGACGTCACGAAGCTGCACAGTCTTGTCTGAGGGGACATTATGCAACTGGTGATAAAGTGTACTGACAGAGAGTGTATTCTTAGCAAAAAGAACCCACTTCTCTGTATCGGATCTATCAGTCTCCGTTAATTTTTTAAAAATCAAATCTCTAATCTGGAAAAAAACAGAAGAAGTCTCTACTAGGTAGTCTATACTTAACGAGTTATTTGACCAAATGATATCATTGTTTCTCCCTCAAGTAACACGTGGTGGCTCAGTGGTTTGCACTGACTCACAGCACCAGGGTCACGGGTTTGGTTCCACCTTGGGTGACTGGCTGTGTGGAGTTCGTATATTCTCAACTGTGTCTGCGTAGGTTTCCTCCAACAGTTATAAAGATGTGCAGGTTCGATGAATTGGCCATTGCTAAATCGCTCATAGTGTTCCAGGATCTGTAATTGGGGCATTATTCAGGGTAAATATAAGATGGTAGGGGAATGGGTGTGGGTGGGTTACTCTTCGGAGGGTCGAAGTGGTCTTGCTGGGCCCAATGACCTGTTTCCACACTGTTGGGATTCTACTAATTCTAAATCACTCAAGCAAGGTATCCCCATCGCTGCCCACAGTTTAAACCTAGAATCCACCATCCCCGGTTGACAACCCGGTATATCAATTAGAGGGGTAAGAAACATGGTTTTGTCTGTATTGCCGTCGATCTGACGCATTGTCCTTAAAGTTTTAACAGCATTGATCATCATTAGTTTATGACAATACTTCATAAACGTTGTCATTTTATCTAAGAACAGCAGACTTATAAGGGTTCACTTTGTCTGAGAGGGCTCAATGTCTAGCCATATTGATGCCGAGACCACAGTGGCCCAGGCACTCACAGAGGATGAAAAAAACCTAATTGATTCCTTTTCATCTGGAGATCAACTCCCCAAAATCTGTGGGGCAGTTGCAATTTTGTTAGCTTGATTAAGAATCACTTATGGTGCCAAATAAAAGAGCTAAACCAGCCATTCTTTTCTAAAAATCATCTTAGATTACTTAAAGTGTGCAAACAGGCCCTTCGGCCCAACAAGTCCACACTGATTCGCCGAAGTGGAACCCACTCAGACCCATTCCCCGACATTTACCCCTACATTCATTTTAATAACAGCTATCCCACCGAGGCAGGATATTGGAAATGCCTCCCATCTTTGAAGGTCTTGTTTAATTTTGTCAAACAAATGGATACAGTTCACGTTAAATAAATTATCAAAGACAGATGCAATGAATATACTGAAATAGGGAAACCACCCCAGTGACCGTTTAAAAGGAAACCAGAATTTGGCCTCAGTGTCAGGTATTTCCCTAAGACCTCCCATAGGCATGGCCTCCAACCTTGTAAAATTAATCTTATTGCCCGGAAAGTCAACAAGCGAATCAATGAATTGCATCACATGAACTACCGAAATTTCGGAATTTGACAAAAAACATACAATGTAATCTTACGTGACTTCTATCCTACTTCTGGGGCAGATATGTTGGCATCCCTACGGATGACCTCCGCCAGTGGCTCAATCCACAACGTAAGCAACAATGGTGAAAGGTGTTAACCTTGTCGGCTGCCTGGAGAAATATTAATATTACTGGTTGGCCACACCATTAGTGAGAACCGCAGCCAGAGGATCACGGTAAAGGACTCTCACCCACTTGATAAAAACTTTGCATAGACCAAACCATTCTAATGTACAGAAGAGATCCGGCCACTCAACCCAATCAAATGCCTTCTCTCATCTAAAGAGATCATTATTCCCTGGACAGATTGTTGTTGACACTCTTGGATCATATTGAGTAAACCCTTAACATTGTAGGAAGATCTGTGGCCCTTTATAAAGCATGCTTGGTCCTCTTTGGTAACGGAAGGCAGCAAAGTTTCCACCTTAATGTACAGGTCACAGACGGGATTTTGAAACCAAAATTTATAAGTGAGATTGGCGTGTAAGAAGCACAATCCTCCAGGGTCTTCCATTCTTAAGCATCAGAGAGATATGAGCCTCTCTGAATGATGGAGGGAGGGGTTCGTGACTGTATGAGTGACAGAACATGGTAAACATCAGTCCTGACAATAGGTTTATAAATTATTTATACAATTCACTCAGAAATCCGTCAGGAACGTGCACCTTTCCATTCTGAAGCTGCTTCACACCCTCCTGCGCTTACAATGATGCATTAAGGCACAACACGTATTCAGGGGTTACTCCTGGAAGACACAGGTTCTTGAAAAATGATTCCATCTTAATCCATCTATCCTCAAAATGTTCAGGCTGAAATAATTCGGAGAAAATTCTCGGACAGGCTGCATTAATCTTTTTGGTATCGGAGGGAAGGATCCCAGTACATTCCCTAATTTAGGTAATGGCTTGAGGGGGCGCTCATTTTCCTGGCAAGTTAGGCTAAATACTTGCCTGGCTTATCACCATGTTCAAACAGCCTTTGTTTTTCAAAAGTAAGTTCCTTCCTGGCTGTCTGTGTGAGCGTGGAATTCACTGTAGACTGAAGCGTTTTGATCCTCTGCAGATTAGGCACTGAGGGGCTATCACAGTATGCACTCTCGGCTGTCCTCAGCTGTGCCTCGAGCCAGCGTTCCTGCTCCCCCTTCTGCCGCTTCCTGATGAATAACTATTTCCTTGGCATGAGCGTTAGTAGTTTCACATAGAATGGATGTGTTACTGGTTGAATCTGCATTAATGGCTAAGAAAGATCTGAAATCTTTACAGAAATACTCAATGAACTAACTAGCCTTAAGAAAAATAAGGATCCATTCGCCAGCGTCTCAAAACTGTGAAACTGCTTCATGGTCAGAAATTGTAATTTTCCCAATTGTGCAGGATGCCACCGAATCTAAGATTGTTGCCACATTCGTGTGGCATTTAAGTGGGTGATAGGAGAAAATAACATTCCTACTTGTGATGTGGATCTGCCTCCAGACATCCACCAGCTCTCGTTCTGCACAAGAATCAACTAGTTGCTTACATTATGACGAGGTTATTAGGTGATCTTTGGACATTCTGTCCACTGTGGGGTCCATAAGACAGGTGAAATCATCGACACTAATGCACCATGAGACAAGATAACTTAATTTGGAAAATGCATCTACCACGGTTTTAAGAGGGTGCGACGGGAGGCAATAACCATTCAAAATACTGTATTCTTTCCCATAGTTCAAGGGTTTGGGGATTATGAACCTCCTGTGAATGTCTAATGTAATCTAGTAATTTATCTGGAAGATTCTTCCTATCAAATATGGCTTCTCCCCTACTCCTATTATTAATAAAACGAGAAATAAACCCGATCAAATCCGCCCTGCTGTAATATCAAATGGTCCTTGTCATCAAGGTGCATCTCCTGCAATAGGACAACATCCACCCTCTCCTTCCTAAGACTAGACAGTACATTTTTCCTCTTGACTGGACTATGGCTCCGCTTATTGTTCCAGGTACCCCATTTAAGCACATCATTATCCATCACAGACTGGAGCAACATTTGAGCTCTAGAGAGGAAGAACTCGAATACATCACTGATCATAAATGAAAAAAGACTCAAAAAGCTTAAAAACAACACGAACTAAGACTACTACATCTATCAAGCTCTCAAAACTTTCCAAAACTAAACACACAAAAAAAAACAAAAAGTGAAACAAAATCCAAAGTGCCAATGACCCTCCCCACCACCTGCCCCCCCCCACCCCCACCACGCCCGTCCAGTGAGGACGGTTACATACCCCAAAGCTTCATCTTCTGCCTGCTACCAACATGACATTCAGGGCAATTAACGACACAAATCGGGCTTCAACTGCCCTTTGGTCGGTATTTAGTCATCACAACTACCTTTGTAACCCGCTCCAGCTTGAGTCGCTCCCCAGACACAAGCAAGGAAAGAGAAAAAGTGTAGTAATACTAATGAAGAAGTTAAAAGTGAGTACTCTACCCATCCCCGACTATAATTTGACACTGGTTAATACCAGAAAAATTCAAGAAAATTTCTTTAAGAGAGAAACGTGATTATCTAAACATCCATCTTACTTTAAAATGTCACAAAGTTTTCGCTTTCTCTGGAGAGTCAGACAAGTGCATGGATCCATTGAAAGCAATACGGAGCACCGCTGGGTATATTAAGGAATACTGACTCCCGAGTTCCCTTACTCTTCTCTTGATATCATCCAAAGATTTTCTTTCCTGAATCACCGCCGTTGAAAAGTCCTGAAAGATCATCATCCTGGAGCCCTCGTGAATTAAAGCCATCAGATCTTTTCCCTGGGTTCTGGAAGATTCCATCTGCCTTTGTTTATCCCCATAACGATTTTACCGCACAAGGACAGGGCGAAGACGTTGGTCTGAGTCTGACCTCCGCATCATAACTCGATTAACTGTTTCAGTCTTCACCTGCCCCTTTTCAGTTTTGAACTGAAGGAATCGCTGCAGCCAGTTTTCAATAATCTCACTGGCTGACCACCTTCCATCCGGTCCAGCAAACCGACGATGTGAACATTCTTCATCCTATCCCTGTTCTCGAGGTCGTCATCATGGTCAGTTAAGGTATGGACCTGCTTTTCAAAGGCGAGGATCCTCTCCTGAAAGGAACAGATCGCGGTCTCTGCCGCTGCAGTTCGGCGCTTGGCATAATCTGTTCTGTTTCCAAGGCTGTCAAGTTGCTGCTCATGTTTTTGGAGCGCGGCTGAGAGCGGCTCTAGCCACTCCTGAACCCTTCTTCAATCATTACTTCAATCATTTCACATACTTGGTGAACTCAGTGACCAAGGCCTGGTGAGTAACTGGGTCTATGGAACGAGCAGAGTGGGTTGCAGCTACAGCCTCAGGCATGTTCGATGCTTCTGACGGGTGCACTGTGTGTTGGGACTTACTCGATCCTTTCCCATGTTTTGTCATTTCCATATGATAAAACGGGATTAGTAAAGATTCTATCGCTCTTTTAGTGTTGAATTTTACGTAAATGGCTGGGATGGGTTGTGTTAGAGAACCACTTTGCCCGTGCTATGATGCAGAGCCCAGCAAAACAGACCTTCCGGATCTCCGGTATCTTGGATTCCCCCTTAATGTTTTATCGATATTATCATTTCATTTTGCATTATATTCCTGGATGTTCCGGACCGGTGTAATTTGACACCACTGTCTACATTTTCCTCTACGCTGCAAATTGCTGCCCATTCCTCGATAATCCTTGACTCTCTTGTTATTCATGAACCTTCTGTCGGTGCCTCAAAAATATTCAATATTTCTGCCTCCAACGGTCTGTGGGGAAGAGTGTTCCAAAGACACTCAGCACTTTGAGAAAACAAATATGAACTTTATGATCTGAGTGTGAGATTTTTTTTGTGTCTCCTTATCTGAGAAAGGATATAATTACATTGAAAGCAGTTCAGAGATGTTTCATTTCACATATTCATGGGGCTTATATTATGAAGGCTTTAACAGGGTACGCTTGGAATGAGAATAAAACATACAAGACCTTGATAAGTGTGGATTAGGTATGTACCCACTGGGTGTTTGTATAGGCCAAATTTGTAGTCATTGTCATAGAACCTCTGCAGTGTGGAGGCAGGAAATTCTGTCCATTAAGTCCGCACCGATGCACTAAACTGCATCCTACCTGGACGTGGCCCCCTACCTTATCCATGTAACCCTACATTTCCCATTACTAACCCACCTAACCTACACATCCCTGGGCACTATGGGCAATCCACTTTAAACTGCACATCTTTGGACTGTGGCAGGAAACTGGAGCACTGAGAGGAAACCAACACGGTCACGGGGAGAATGTTCAAACTCCACATAGAGGGTTGCCCGCGGTTGGAGTCGAACCCAGCTCCTTGGTGATGTGAGGAAGCAGTGCCACCCACAGATCCACCATACTCCTCCGTTAGTTCTGTTAGTAACTTGTGGCTGACGAAAGAAATCTGCCTGACTTCTTATCACTAAACCTAAGCCAGTCTGAGACCTTTATCATCGGTCATATCACCAACCTGGTTACATTTAAAATTTGTTGTGAGCAGTGGAGGAGTGGGACGAGAAAAGGAAATAGTGACACCCTTCATCCTCAGTCACAAATGGAGTGAGACGAAATTCACAAAGTGGGAATTCAGTCAAGTGGAAATCCTCTTTCCTAGAAGTTTGGGATGGCTGAATCTTTATATTATATCGAGGCTGGCTTCATCTGATTTTCCACAGAGAGGTGAATCAGGGATAATGGTGCATGGAGAGAAAAGTGCAGCTGGCATCACAATGAGATGAGCCACGATCTCATTTACTGGTGGCGTAGTGTCAAAGGGCCGAATGGCCATTCCTATCCCTCAGCCCTGTGTTCTGATGTTCCATTCAGCCCTTCGGACCTGCAAATCGAGGCCACTCTGATGGTTAGGTGTAGTTTTGGAAATGTACTTGGAGAATCTAGCATGAATCAGGAAGTGACCCTCACCCCCAATCCCTGTTTCCAGGCTTCCCATCTCTGTAACTTCTTCTCCAAATTTAAGCCATGTCCCAGACCCAGATTCACTGTGACTACAGCCCCCATACCCCACCCAGGGTAAACTCAAACTAATCCTCTGCTCATCCGAATGTAGCATTACACAACACAACTTCCAGGAAAATAACCAGTTACTTTACAAAAGCATAACATGTGAAATTAGTAACAGTAGGAACAACAGTAGGCTATTCGGCCCCTCAAGCTTGCCCTGTCATTTAATACGAACATGGCTGATCAACTCCAGCAATCGACTCCACTTTCTTGCCGACTCCTTGAGGAGAGTGAATGAGTTATATATACCCGCTGGGTGTTTGTATAGTCCAAATTTGTTGTCCCTCCACACCTTTCCGGGTTAGGGAATTCGAGAAATTCACTACCTTCTGAGAGAAGACATCACTTTGCATCTCAGACTGAAATCGCTGTTCCATATTTGGTATCTATGTCCTCAAGTTCAGGACTCCACCCAGGAATGGTAACAACTTCTCAACATCTACAGTGTCAACCCCTCTGTGTGTCTTGTATTTTTCAGCAGTATCACTCCTCATTCATTTAAACCCCAATGAATAATCGCCTCACCATTTTAGAGATTCTCATTAACACAATCCTTTCGTCCCAGGAACCCATCTTTTGAAACAACCCAGTTACTTGCTGCACCAGCATGCTGACTTCATGTTTCATACACAGGAAGACTCCAATCCCTTTGTAATGCTCCTTTTCTGGAAGTCCTCTCCATTGAATAACATCCCGTCTTTGGTTCTCAGTGTCATCCACAAATTCGGATGTATGTTGCACTCAACTCCCTCTTTCAGGCTGTCAGTATAGATTGTAAATAACTGATGCCATCGGACTCAGAGCTGTGGTACTCCAGCAGATACACCTTTATCATGAAGATCCATTAATCCTGACTCTCCGATTTCTATGTGCGAACCAATCATCATCCCATGTTCATACATTATCCATCATCCTACGACATTCTGTCACGTGTAAGAACTTTTGTTTTGTAATACCTTGTGGAAAATCTCTGGAAAACCTGGTGTCTACCAGATCTCCTTTATCAAGTCTGCTTTTTACATTCTCAGGCATCTCCAGAAATACTTTGCATAATTTTACAGGGCAATGTATAATTTCTCTTTCACAAAACCACTTGGAACTGGTGTAGCTCTTCTAACTGTTCTTGCTGGCCAAGTTTACCAAATTAAGCTCGTCCCACCTGCTTTCATTTGGCCCATATGCCTCGAAATGTGTCCCATTCATATGTTTGTCCAAATGAGTTTTAAATGTTGCACCTGTACTGGCATCTACCACACTTCCTCTGACAGCTCATTCCATACCCAACCACCCTCTGTGTAAAAAGGTTGCCCCTTCGTTCCTTTAAAATCTTTCCTCTTTCAGCTTAAACCTGTACCTTCTATGGCTGAACTCCCCCATGCCGTTGGAAAGATCTTGGCTATTCACCCTATCCATATCTCTCATGATTTTAGACGCTTTTACAATGTCACCACCCAACCTCCTACACTCCATCTGATACTAATTTCAAGAACAAGCATTTAAAGATAAGCACTGCAAATTTAAACAATATTAAACATGACAGGTGAACAATACTCAGCCCAAACTTCATATGCTGATTTGTTTTTTCTTGATATTACAACACTAAGGCAGCATGAAACGCTTACTAGTGCCAATAAGAAGTCAAACACCTGGATTCCTTTGTCTAAAGGGGGCGATGACCTCGACAGTGAAAACGTATCTATAGCCAGATCTATATAATGCCACATAGTCAACACTCTCCCTCCTGGCTTCCCTATGTCCTTATGTGGTTGTGTCTTCTTCATCTTGCACTCAATTGAGAGAACCCCTTTCCCCCATTCACACCTTAATTTAAACACATTTTACATCATCCACTCGTTCAGCAGTGCTAAAAGCCCGTTAATCATTGCCACACTCTCTTTTCCCTGTCATCCATCCCCCACCTCTGACAAGGGATTAAAAATCCCAGGTTCCAATCCTTTTCAGTTCTGAAGAAGTGTCACACTGGGCTTGAAATGCTAACGCCGTTTCTCTGTCTCTGCAGATTCTGACCGACTTGGTGACTTTCTCCAGAAATTAATAGGCACAGAACAAATTTTCACTAAAACAAATAACTGTGGCTATTAGAAATAAAAATACACAAATTGCTTGAAGAACTCGGAGCTTTGTAAAGGGTCGTTGGACCTGAAAGTTCAACTCTGCATTCATTCCAGAAGATGCTGCAACATTTTCAGTAATTTCTTCAGCAATTTCTGTTTTTGGACAATTTCCAATGAAGGATGTCAATGATGCTGAAACATCCCGTCCAACCTGTTGCGCCGTAAACTGGGGACTGAATGATAATGCATTGTGCACACATTCCTAGATTCTAAAACTGCACAAGACTGACATCATTGACACTGCAGAGCTCTTAATCATGTCAGGGAGAAAAACAGAGGGAAACACATTCATTTCAAATACCGAAGTTGACATTGTGGAAAAGAAATGATTTAGATTATTACCTTAACTGGATTGAGATAAAGTAACAAATTGGAGGTGTGACACGAGAGAGATGCCCTCAGCAGAATGAGAATATGAAAATGGAAGTGTTACCGCATCAGAAACCAGGTTAGGTCACTGAATACAGGGCTGATGCCAACGTCGGAATCAGGTGCACCTAAACCTGTTGACAAACCACACATGACTTGTTGCATTCCAAACAGCAGAAATAACTTCAGATGGAGAAGGGGAAATGATCACAAGACTAACAGATCGGATCTAAGCTCTGTCATCCTGCTAAATCCAATCATAAATGTCGATGGATTATTAAACAATTTACTGGAGCAGAAGACGCCATAAATATCCTCATCCTAAATATCGGAACAACTCTAAATCAGTGAAAAAAAGTCTGCACTACCCTCAGGTGTTGACTCACACTCACACTCATCATGATGCCCACAGATTCACAGATGCCAGTCTTCAAGCAATTCGATTTGCTGTATGTGACGTGAAGAAACAGCTGGACACTGTAGATATGACAAAGGCAATGGGCCCTGAAACCATTCCTGCAATGGGACTGAAGACTTGTGCTGCACAACAAGCCGCATCCCTGGGGAAGCTTTTTCATTCCAGATCCAACTCTGACATCTCCCTGGCAATGCGGAAAATTACTCAGCTATGTCCAGTCCCCGAAGAGGAGAATAATTACAATCTTACCAATTACCACCTCGTACTCCCATCACGACAGTCAAATTGGTGGGAATTCTTTTTGACAGAGCTGTGTGGTTTCCGATCGGTCCCCATTTGGAGATGGTGCTGTTGTGGAAATATCATTGGATTACGAATCCAGACCAGGTCAATGCTCTAGCAGCTGGTGGAAGCTAGAAACAATTAATAAAATATCGAGTCCGAAAATCTGGTGTCAGTAATAGTGCGCTTGTGTCCAATGTTGATTGTAAACATCGATCTCCTTTCCCAATGTACTTTCAGGAAGTGAATCTCCTGTGCTTTCTTGGTGTGGCCTAAAAGTGACTCCAGACACACAGACATGTGATCAACTCTCCAATGGTCTCTGAATCGGCCAAGTAAGACACTCAATTGTATCAAACTGCTCTGAGGTTTTAAAGGATAAACCAGGACAGAACACCTGGCACCAGCCTTGTTATCAGAAAAGGGAACGGGAAACACAGTCCTATCGATCCTGCAGAGTTCTCCTTCCTAACATCTGAGAACTTGTGACAACACTTACAGAGCTTTCCCACAGACTGTACACAAACATCGGGAAAGGAGGAGGTTATTCATTACGTTGAGCTTTCGTCATGCTAGTTCAGGGCCGCACATCTCCTCAATGCAGTTTTCCTCATACAATGTTCATATCCCAAAATATGTTTAAACATTGTGAAATATAAAACGAGAACGGATGGAGTGCTTTCGGCCCATCAAGTTTGCTTCTCTATTCGATATACACGCGGTTCTTTGATAACGCTTGTGTATTAAATACGATTTGACTGTTTTCTTTAAAGTGAACTATCATCCCTGCCTCCAATCTGTCTCACACTGTCAGAGTTTGATATATTTCCTCCGGCTGGTGAGGCCAGAAACAAGGCGATAATGGACTTGAACGTGTGGCTGGGGAACTGGCACAGGAAGCAAGGATGTAAATTCTTGGATCACTGGGGTATGTTTTGTGGTAAGCATAAATTATACAAGAGAGACAGTTTGCACCTTAGTAGGTTGGGGGACCAGCATTCTCGCAGGCATGTTAGCTATTGCAACACAGCTGCATTTAAGCTAAATAGCTGGGGGGAGGGGACAAACTGGATGTTTGAGAAGGAAATTGAAGGGAAAGTTAGAAAAAGGGGAGTCAAGAAAGACAACTGTATCAATGATGCAGAAAACTCAAAAACGGATCATGCTATAAGGTTGAGTGAAATATGAGTTTTTTTTGGGAAGGGTGAGGTTGGTAACAAATTTAAAATACTATATATGAATGCACGAAGCATTAGAAATAAGATGGATGAGCTTGAGGCTCTTTTGGAAATTGGCAGATACGATATTGTGGGGATAACTGAGATGTGGCTTCAAGTGGACAGGGCCTGGGAAATGAATATTCAAGGCTACACGTGCTATCGTAAGAACAGACTGACGGGCAGAGGGGGTGGGGTGGCCTTGTTGGTAAGGGATGATATTCAGTCCCTTGCCTGGGGGACCTAGAATCAGGGGATGTAGAGTCAGTATGGATAGAGCTGAGAAATTCTAAGGGTAAATAGACCCTCTTGGGAATTATCTACAGGCCCCAAACAGTAGTCTGGATGTCGGATGTAAGTTGAATCAGGAGCTGAAATTGGCCTCTCGCAAAGATGTTACTTCAGTTGTTATGGGGGATTTCAACATGAAGGTAGACTGGGAGAATCTGGATGGTATTGGACCTCAAGAAAGAGACTTTGTGGAGTGCCTCCGAGATGGATTCTTAGAGCAGCTGGTGCTGGATCCGACCAGGGAGAAGGCAATTCTAGATCTGGTATTGTGCAACGAACCAGAATTGATCAGGGACCTCGAAGTAAAGGAGCCATAGGAAGTAGTGACCATAATACAATAAGTTTCAATCTGCAATTTGAGAGGGAGAGGGTACAATCGGAAGTGACAATATTTCAGTTGAATAAAGGGAACTATGGAGCTATGAGGGAGGAGCTGGCCAAAGTTCAATGGTGCAATACCTTAGCAGGGATGACCGGGGAGGGGAGTAGCAATGGCGGATATTTCTGTGTATAATGCAGAAGATGCAGGATCAGTTCATTCCAAAAAGGAAGAAAGCTCCTACGAGGAGGCCTGGGTGGCTGTGGCTGATGGGGGAAGTTAAGAAACATATAAAGTTAAAAGAGAAAAAGTATAACGTAGCAAAGATAAGTGGGAAAATGGAGGAGTGGGAAGCTTTTAAAGAACAACAGAGGATTACTAAGAAGGAAATACACAGAGAAAAAAAGAGGTACGATTGTAACCTGGCCAAAAATATAAAGGAGGGTAGAAAAAGCTTTTTTACGTATGTGAAAGGCAAAAAAAGGTTAAGACTAAAATTGGGCCCTTGAAGATAGAAACAGGGGAACATATTACAGGGAACAAAGAAATGGCAGAAGAATTAAATTTGTACTTCAGATCTATGTTCACTGGGGAAGACACAAACAATCCCCCTGATGTAACAGTGGCTGAATGACCTGAACTTAAGGGAATTTATATTTGCCAGGAATTGGTGTTGGAGAGACTGTTAGGTCTGAAGGTTGATCAGTCCCCAGGGCCTGATGGTCTACATACCAGGGTACTGAAGGAGGCGGCTCGAGAAATCGTGGATGTGTTGGTAATTATTTTCCAGAATTTCATAGATTCGGGATCAGTTCCTGTGGATTGGAGGGTGGCTAATGTTTTACCACTTTTTAAGAAAGGTGGGCAAGAGAAAACAGGAAATTAAAGACCAGTTAGTCTGACCTCAGTGGTGGGAAAGATGCTGGAGTCAATTATAAAGGACGAAATTACGACACATCTGGAGAGTAGTAACAGGATAGGTCAGAGACAGCACGGATTTATGAAGGGGAGATCTAATTTTCTGGAATTATTTGAGGATGTAACTCTGAAGATGGACGAGGGAGATCCAGTAGATGTAGTGTACCTGGACTTTCAGAAAGCTTTTGGAAAAGTCCCACATCTGAGGTTAGTCAGCAAAATTAGTGTGCATGGTATTGGGGGCAAAGTACTAACTTGGATTGAAAGCTGGTTGGCTGACAGGAAACAAAGTGTCGTGCTAAACGGCTCCATTTCGGAATGGCAGGCAGTGACCAGTGGGGCACCGCAGGGATCAGTGCTGGGACCGCAGCTTTTTACAATATATATTAATGATATAGAAGATGGTATGAGTAATAACATTAGCAAATTTGCTGATGATACTAAGCTGGGTGGCAGGGTGATATGTGAGGAGGATGTTAGGAGATTACAGAATGACCTGGACCGATTAGGTGAGTGGTCAGATGCATGGCATTTGCCGTTTAATGTCGGAAAATGTATGGTCATCCACTTTGGTGGCAAGAACAGGAAGGCACATTACTACCTAAATGGAATCAATTGAGGTAAAGGGGCAGTACAGAGAGATCTGGGTGTTCTTGTACATCAGTCAATGAAGGTGAGCATGCAGGTACAGCAGGTAGTGAAGAAAGCTAATAGCATGGTGGCCTCCATAACAAGAGGGATTGGGTATAGAAGCAAAGAGGTTCTTCTGCAGCTGTACAGGGTCCTGGTGAGACCACACCTGGAGTATTGTGTGCACTCTGGTCTCCAAATTGAGCAAAGACATTCTGGCTATTGAGGGAGTGCAGCGTAGGTTCACGAGGTCAATTCCTGGAAAGGCCGGACTACCTTGTGCGGAAAGACTAGAGCGACTGGGCTTGTATACCCTTGAGTTTAGAAGACTGAGACGGGATCTGATTGAGACATATAAGATTATTAAAGGATTGGACACTCTGGAGGCAGGAAACATGTTTCCGCTGATGGGTGAGTGCTGAACCAGAGGACACAGCTTAAAAATACCAGGTAGACCATTTTGGACCAAAGATGAGGAGAAACCTCTTCACTCAGAAAGTGGTGACTGTGTGGAATGCTCTACTCCAGAGGGAGGCCCAGTCTCTGGATTCATTTAAGAAAGAGTTGGATAGAGCTTTCAAGGATAGTGGAATCAAGGGTTATGGAGATAAGGCAGGAATAGGATACTGATTAAGGATGATCAGCCATGATCATAATGAATGGTGGTGCACGCTCGAAAGGCAGAATGGCCTACCCCTGCACCTATTGTCTGTTGTCTATTGTCTAATGATATCTCCACTCATTTTACTAAATCCCATAAAATACAGGCCCAATCACCCCAAATCGCTGGTCCCACAACAAGCCTGTCATCCCAGAGATCAGTTTGGTCATCCTCCACTGCTCTCCCTCAATGTCCTTTACTAGGCAAGGAGACCAAAACTGCGAACAATATTGCACAATATTCGAGATGGGTCCCCACTAAGTCTCTATACCGCTGCAGTAAATCACCCTTACTCCTGTATTCAAATCTCCCTGAAATGAAGGTGAATACACCATTTATCTGCCTACCTGCTTCCTGCTCCTACAATATTACTTTCACTGATTGGTGTACAGGGACATACAGACCGTTTTCAATGTTACAGCTCCCCACTTGTTGGGTATATATCCACTGGTCAGTGTGCCAATGCTATTCCTAGTATTGACTTCTGGCTTCAGAACTCACTGCCTTACATGGACTCGGAGGGCTGCGCAGAAATAAAATAAAAATGCAACTTAAGTTCATTTATAGTGCAACATTTTTCAACCACTCCCTTTGCAAATGATAGGATGCCATTCTATTGTTCCCATCAAAGTGTACAACATCTCATCTCTCCGATTGCTCTCCATCTACCACATATTTGCCCAGTCTCTCCACATATCTCCATCACATGGGAATCTTTTTTACATCCTCCTCATCCACTCACAAGCTGACATTGTTTAGTACTGTCAGCAGACTGGGGAATATAGCATATGAGCCCCTCAACCAAAGATATGATGTGTATTGGGAATAGATGATGTCAAATCTCGATATATCCTAGTTATATCCTCGAAGTGTTCCATTCAAAGAAAAACATGGTTCTATTCTTACTCGTTCTTTCCTGCCAGCTCTCCCATTCTAAAACCATGACCATATATTAGCCCCAGTCCCACAGGATTCGAATTTGCACAATAGGCTTGGGGTTTTATCAAAAGTCTTTCTGAGATTCCAATCGTATTGCATCGATACCTTCTCATAATTTTGTTAAAAGCCACTTTCTCAAATATGATTCCCATTTCATAAATCTCTGTTGACTTTGTCTATGCCCATTAATTTCACTCCAATAGTTTTCTCTAAAACTGTGTAGTTGCTAATTTAGTTGCTTTCCTTTTTTCTCACCAGACTAAAGTTCTCTAGTATTTCTAAGAAGATTTTTTTTTTGTTTTTTTATCTTCTGTGAAGGCCTAACTGAAGTATTTGCTCCATTAATCTGCTATTCCCCTGTCCTCAATTCTCTGGTATCAGACTGTAAGAAAGCTGCGACTTTTTCTGTTAATTTTGCCATTGACATATTTTCAGAAGTTATTACAAGTTCCCTCTTACATACTTTGATAAGATATTCTTCAGAAACCCATCAATTCTTATCTTAAGCTACTCAATGATTGACCTCCCACATCCATACAATAACAGAAGCACAGTCTCTGTTCCATCAGAAATACAACACGACCTACATTCGGCCCACTTTCCGACACAAGCTTGTAGCTGTGAATCTTATGGCATTTCAACTGCACAACTATGTATTTTCTAAAGATTCTGAGGTTACCATGACAGCTCACCTCTCAAGCAGTGCATTCCAGACCCCACAAACTCTGGGTGAAAAACAGTCCTCAAATCCTCACTAAACCTCAAACTCTTCACTTTTAAAATGTGGCCCTTTGACTAAAAGGAACAGCTGTTGTCTATCCACCCTGAATCTTATCCTTCTGATTCACATCCCCCTCCCCAGCCTTTTCAGCTCCAAAGTAAACAACCCGAGCATATCCAGCCTCTCTCCATAGCTGATATACTCCATCCCAGGGATCATAGAACATAGAACAGAGAAGAATACAGCGCAGTACAGGCCCTTCGGCCCTCGATGTTGCGCCGATCAAAGCGCACCTAACCTACACTAACCCACTATCCTCCATATACCTATCCAATGCCCACTTAAATACCCATAAAGAGGGAGAGTCCACTACTGCTACTGGCAGGGCATTCCATGAGCTTACGACTCGCTGAGTGAAGGACCTACCCCTAACATCAGTCCTATATCTACCCCACCTTAATTGAAAGCTATGCCCCCTTGTAATAGCTGACTCCATACGTGGAAAAAGGTTCTCACTGTCAACCCTATCTAACCCCCTAATCATCTTGTACACCTCTATCAAGTCACCCCTAAACCTTCTTTTCTCCAATGAAAACAAACCCAAGTGCCTCAGCCTTTCCTCATAGGATCTTCCTACCATACCAGGCAACATCCTGGTAAACTTCCTCTGCACCCGTTCCAGTGCCTCCACATCCTTCCTATAGTATGGCGACCAAAACTGCACACAATATTCCAGATGCGGCTGCACCAGAGTCTTATACAACTGCAGCATGACCTCAGGACTCCGGAACTCAATTCCTCTACCAATAAAAGCCAGTACGCCATATGCCTTCTTCACTGCACTATTTACCTGGGTGGCAACTTTCAGAGATCTGTGTACATGGACACCAAGATCCCTCTGCTCTTCCACACTACCAAGTAGTCTACCATTAGCCCAGTAATCCATCTTTTTATTACTCTTACCAAAGTGAATCACCTCACACTTAGTTACATTGAACTCCATTTGCCACCTTTCTGACCAGCTCTGCAGCTTCTCTATATCCCGCTGTAACCTGACATATCCTTCCTCACTGTCTACAACTCCTCCGACTTTCGTATCATCCGCAAACGTGCTCACCCAACCTTCTAACCCTTCCTCCAGGTCATTTATAAAAATGACAAACAGCAATGGTCCCAAAACAGATCCTTGCAGAACACCGCTAGTGACGGCACTCCAAGATGAACCTTAGCCATCAACGACTAACCTCTGTCTTCTTCCAGCCAGCCAATTCCTAATCCAAACCTCCAACTCACCCTCAATGCCATATCTCTGTATTTTCTGCAGTAGCCTACCATGGGGGACCTTATCAAACGCCTTACTAAAATCCATATAGACCACATCTACCGCTTTCCCCTCATCTACCTCCTTAGTCACCTTCTCAAAGAATTCAATAAGGTTTGTGAGGCACGACCTGCCCTTCACCAAACCATGCTGACTATCCTTGATCACATCATTCTTATCCAGATGTGCATAAATCCTATCCCTTACAATTCTCTCTAAGACTTTGCCCACAACAGAAGTGAGACTCACTGGCCTATAGTTACTAGGATTATCCCTACTCCCCTTCTTGAACAAGGGAACCACGTTTGCTAGCCTCCAGTCCTCTGGCACTACTCCTGTAGACAAAGAGGACACAAAAATCAAGGCCAATGGCTCTGCAATCTCCTCCCTTGCTTCCCAGAGAATCCTAGGATAAATGCCATCAGGCCCAGGGGACTTATGTATTTTCACCCTTGCCAGAATTTCCAACACCTCTTCTCTACATATCTCAAAACCATCCATTCTACTTATTCGTGCCTCAGTATTCATATCGACAACAATGTCCTGTTCCTGAGTGAATACTGACGAAAAGTATTCATTCAGTGCCTCTCCAATCTCTTCAGCCTCCACACGCAACTTCCCAATACTATCCTTGATTGGACCTATTCCTTCCCTAGTCATTCTTTTATTCCTAACATACCTATAGAAAGCCTTAGGGTTTTCCCTAATCCTACCAACTAAGGACCTTTAATGTCCCCTCCTTGTTGCTCTTAGCTCTCTCTTCAGGTCCTTCCGGGCTACCTTATAACTCTCAATCGCCCCTATTGAACTGTCACGCCTCATCTTTACAAAGGCCGCTCTCTTCCATTTAACAAGGGATTCCAAGTCCTTATTAAACCACGGCTCCCTCACACGACCCTTTCCACCCTGCCTGATAGGTACGTACTTATCAAGGACACTCAATAGTTGCTCCTTGAACAAGTTCCACATATCAATTACGCTCTTGCCTTGGAATCTACTTTTCCAATCCACACATCCTAAGTCATGCCTCAACGCATCATAATTTCCCTGCCCCCAGCTATAACTCTTGCCCTGTAGTACACACTTATCCATCTCCATCACGAGAGTAAAAATCACCGAATTGTGGTCACTGTCCCCAAAGTGCTCACCTACCTCAAGTTCTAATACCTGGCCTGGTTCGTTACCCAGAACCAAATCCAGTATGGCCTCACCTCTTGTTGGCTTATCTACATATTGTGTCAGGAAACTCTCCTGCACACATTGCACAAACACCGACCCATCTAACGAACTTGAGCTATAGCTTTCCCAATCAATATCAGGAACATCCTGGTGAATCTCCTCTGCACTCCCTCCAGTACAATCACATCCTTCCTGTAATGTGGCCCCCATAACTACTCTCTTATATGAAGGCGAACCAAACTTTAACTTTCCACTTACATATATTCCTCCAAATACCATTCACATTCATTGCATTTACAACCTCGTTTATTGAGTTCTTATAGAAACCCTTAGGAAAATCCAATCTATGCCACTTCTACTGATTCCCCATTACCTATGCTGTAAGGAACAACTTCGAACAATTCCGAAGTTTATCAAGTATGATCAAGTCTCAGAAATACATGCTGATTCTCTCTCCATTGTTGCTGTTAATTTCTAAATAGCAAAAATGCCATCCTGTGTAATAGATTCCAACAGTTTCCCTACAAATGTCAAGTTAACTGGTCTGCAGTTAGCCACACTATGTCTTTTTCCCTTTGTCGCTGTTTGGATCCCTTCCATTCGTCGTTCGTTCTTGGATCACGTTTATCCACAACAGTTTCCGGTCTCTGCAGAATGTACAGGAAAATAAAACACAGTCATCGACAGGGCAATTAATACTTCTATTGGTGGTTTATTTCTGACATCTTGATAGGACGTACATCTGTTTCGTCAGACTTAGCAATGCTCAATCCAGCTCCATGTTCAAGTACGAGCTTGTTTCTGATATGAATTGACTTTATGCCTTTAGCTCCAGAAGTCCGATATGATCACTTGGTATTACTGGGGGATTTTCTGGCTCTTCCTCCATGAAGACAAATGCAAAGTTACTGGTTATTTCTCTGTCATTTCCCTATTCTGCACAATGACCTCTCCTCTCCCGATTACAAATTTCCACATTTGACCCTGCTTTTATTTTGTTTCCTTTGAAATATAGATCGCAGATTGATGCAGTCTTTGTGTTCCTGTTTGTTAACATGTATGTTCTCTTTTTGATTTCCTTTACAGTTTCACGGCCTTTCTTTTTTGGATCGTTAATGTCTGAGAATTCTCAGGTTTTCACAACAGCTGGAATTCTTCTGAAGTCACTTCCTATGATTAATATATTTTCTAATTTGTGATGTTAACCATCATTGAGTCACTTGCTCACTCTTTGGTGTTTGTACCTGAAATAAATAGATGTATGTTGCAGACATTACAGTATTTCTAAAAACTCCTGGTCCTGACCAGTTATATTCAGGAACACAGCAGGAGGATAGGAGGATAGAGAAGAAAATGCGGGAGCACTACTTGGCTCTTTTCTATCATCACTGGCCAACGAGTGAGGTCCCAGAGGATTGGAGCATAGCGAATGCTGAGCCTGTGTTCAAGAAATGCTACAAAGATAAGCCTGGGAACTAAAGACCAGTAATCCTAAAATCTAGTGGGTAGGTTACTTTAGAAGATTCGGAGAGATTGGATATACATTCATTTGGAAAGACAGGGTGTGGTTCGGACTAAGATTAGAATGGTGCTGGAAAAGCAGAGCAGGTCAGGCAACATAGGAGGAGCAGGATAATCGATGTTTCGGGCAAAAGCCCTTCATGAAATTCAGCACAGGAGTTTGTGCAAGGAAGATCATGACTCACAATTTTGTTGGAGTTCTTTGATAAAGTAACCAGCAACGTTGAGGAGGTCTGGGTGGTATCCGTAGTCTAGATGGATTCCAGTAAGGCCTTCAATAAGGTTCCACATGGTACGCCGCTCTGGAAGCAGAGAATAATACTGGAAACATGCTGGTCGGACTGGAATAGTGGAATGCCTCAGGGGTTAATGCTGGCACCACTACCTATTACATATATCTATGATTTAGATGAGAATGTACAGGCATGATTTGTAACTTTGAAGATGGCACTAAAACAAGCGGCAACATGGAGAGTGAGGAAGGTTATCAGAAATTTCAGAAATTACAGCAGTACTTTGATCAGCTGGAGACGTGGGCTGAGAATTAGCAAATGGATTTTAATAGAGATCAGTGTAAGTTCTTGTATTTTAGAAAGTCAAATCAAGGTTGGAGTTTCATGGTGAATTTTTGAGTCCTAAGGAGTGTAGAGGAACAGAGGGACCTTGGAATTCAGGTGCATTGTTCTCTGGAAGTTGATTCAGAGGTAGACATTGAAGAAAGCTTCTGGCACAGTGGCCTTAATTGGTTTATACCACTGAGTATCGAAATTCGGGAGTTATGATGCAGTTATACAGGACGCTGGTGAGGCCATATTGGTAGCGTTATGTTCAGTTTTGTTCACTTTGCTATAGGAAGGATATTATTAAACTGGAAAGAGTGCAGAAAAAAACTTACAAGGATGTTGCCAAGGTCTCAATGGTCTGAGTTATAGAAAGAGGTTGGACAAGCTAGGGCTTTTTACTTTTGTGTGCATGAAAATGATGAGGATCATATTGTAGTTTATAAGATCAAGTCAGCCATGGATGCAGTGAGTTCACAGTCTTTCTTCCCAGGGTTGGGCAATCACAGACTAGAGAGCATCAGTTTAAGGTCAGAGGGGACACAATAAAAGGGAATCTGAGGAACAACTTTTTAACTCAGTGGCTGTTATGCAGATGGAATGAGAAGTGGGACATTTGAACAAATACATGGATAGTAAAAGATTAGAAAGATACGGGACAATTGCAGGGAAATGGGTTTAGCGTGGGTGGGCATTTCGGTCGGAATGGACCAGTTTGGGCTGGAGGGCCTGTTTCCGTGATGTCGGACTCTATGACTCTAACAACCATTGCTTGTCTCCCACTGAATGTTATAGTGTACTTTCCAAATTCACTGTAGATATATTGAACTCTAGTCTCCAATCTTCAATGATGTTTGACTGGACTATTCAAGCATTCTATATTGTATGCAGACACCTTGTAAAATGCAACTTATAAATGTCATTATTCCTTAAAGGCTGCTTCAGACCAAGGTTAATAATTCGACCTTCTGACCACGCAACATCAAATCCGAAATAACCTGCTCTCTAGTTTGCTTCGCAAAATACTCTTCAACTCACCTCATATAAACTTACATAACTTATTTTTCACATCTTCAGCAGTCACTTACTTAACGCAGTTTAGATACAACTTGACACCATTCAATAAGACTGCGGTATCCACAATACTTGCCTATCTAATTTCCAGGACATATGATGCTCAGATTTTCTGCTACCATTTGGTTTCGATATATAATACACTAATATTTGCTTCTCCTTGCTATCTGTAAATTCTACCTCAACTGATACTGCGGAACCTGAGGGACAGGTCTGTGTTGTTATTAGTGATAGACCTGGACAAAACATTCAGGGAGGCTCACTTCGACGCTGAGATGATCTGAAGAAATGTCCCACAATACTCGACAAGCAACAATATCCTCCTCGCTCTGTTAGGATAAGACTTACCATATACTCTCTGCTCCCTCACACTCACTGTATATCAGTTATAGCACCTAACCCCGAACAAGGTTCACGCTCTATCTCCAAATAAAGCTCAGGCACGACCACTCTCACTATTGAATTCAGCAACTAATCATACTACATGAATTCAAAACTGTCGACTGACTCATTCCAGACACCTCACAACTCCCTCCACCTACACCAGCACAAACAGCAGGGTCACCCATTCACACTCTCCCTCCGTCCCTTCCTTTCTCCCATTCCAGAATAAAAAGCCTGGAATAGGATAGAAAGGGCCAATCTAGGTAGTGGAGTGCCCGATATCCGTTCTCTCACTCCCCTCACCCGGTCATGTGGGAAGGACTCTTAAAGAGCTGGAGAGGACCAGGACGCCTCGTGTGGAGAATCTGGAACATCCACGTCTTACCGACAATGTTAAGTAGCAATGTTCAGTGAAATACAGTTCTCAGTTTAAACCCACTGGCAGATCCAACAACAGTCCTTTCACTCTCAAACAAAACCCCACAGATACCTCACTGCACAGAGACGCAGACACAGAAATACACAGACGAAACACACACAATACTTAGAAGGATATAGATATACATACACCTATAAACACACAAATACATATACAGTCACATACAAATCGACATAAATACAGATAGAAACACAGGCTGAAACACAGACAGACAGATGTAGACACGCAAACACACAGATTACAAGCATTTGGACACATACACGCACACACACACATACAGACACACACAAACAGAGGCAGAGACACACATACACACAGACACACGCACAAACACTTGCATACAGATACACAGATGCACAGACACTAGTGTCATTAAGACACAAATCGATGTGTTTTGATTTGTAAGGGGATCAAGGATACTAGGGAGAAGGCAGAAGAATGAGGTCGAGGTACATTTCAGAAATAATAGTTTGCTAGCTATAATTTCTAAGGAATAGAATCTTTGAGTGGAGCTGAGAACGTTGGCTTGCACCTTTCCAAAATCTGCATATCATGAGCATCGAATCAGTTCAGACCTTTTCACTAAACAGACAGAGTGACTTACCAGGAACACCACTATAGCAAGGATAGGATAGTAACCAGCTTGAATAACCATCAGTACATCTTCAATCCGCGATGCTAATGAGATCCAAGGCTGGGAAAGCCAGTAAAGACTATAGGATAAACTCCTATCCATTGTTGGAACATTCCAGTCTAATGTCCCCGATTCTGATCCATTGTTGGAACATTCCAGTCTAATGTTCCTAGATTTCCATCTATCGTGCCCTTCTCTCTGAAGCTGCTAATCTCTCTTATTGCTGTTGTACATGCTCCCGCTCACACTATGGGATAAAACAATAAAAGCATTCCCTTATTGATAGATGAGAGAAACTCTCTAGGGACACTTACGATCCACGGAGACTGACATAATTACAATCGCTGAACAAATAGCTCCAGTTAACCCCTTTGAATTCAAAGCTACTTTATTAAAATTCAAAATAACTTTGAACATTTAAGCATTCTGGGTGTGATATGCGAGTGTGACTGAAGGAAGGAATGTTGAAGATGGCAGATCGATTGTGTGTAACCATTCAGTCGACCTTGGATATGGAAGCAATGCCAGAAGTTTAACGGAACATAAACATGCTTCTCTGTTCATAAATACAGAAAGGAATCCCGTAACTACTGATCAGTCATTGCAATATCTGTAAAACATTGAGAAAACAACTATCATCCATGATCTGATCGCAAAATGTACCAAAAAAAACGTGGGTTACAACAAAAAAAATGGCATGGATACGTTAACAGAGAATTGCACATTGCAAACATAGTGCAGATTGTTATTCCAGGATCAGAGAGGGCAGGTTTGGGTCATGCTGTTGATGTTATCGATGTTAAGGAACTGTCATGAAGTGTCATTTAATGGACTTCAATTACATTGTGATTATGATATTGGGGAAAAGAGAGAAGATGGAGAGGACTGGGGGACATTGCTGATTAGACTGGGTGGAGGGACAGTGATGTTCCCCATTTACCAGTATTGAAATGTTACTCTTTATTACTCATATGAAGAACAGATTCAAGAATACATCTACAATGAGGAATTTGCAGAGACAATATTAATCAAATGCATTTATGCAATACAAAATACAGGAACAAAATGATTTTCTGCACACACCAATATATGCAATTTACAAAGAGATAAGGTTGTTAAAATACACGCCTGATATTGAACTATATAAATTGAAATGTGAATTACATAACTAGGAAAGTGGTATGCAAACTTTATCAATCATTATTTGACCTACAGCTAAGATCGTGATGTCTCCTCTGTCAGTGAATCCCCTCACTGAGATTCTCTGGCCTAATCTCTCATACAGTATCGGTGTGGGAGGAGGGGGTGGGGGGTTCGTGGAGGCGGGGTGGTGGTTATCATTTCCTGCTGCTCTTGGCACAGTCTATTTAAAAACTCTGCTTTCTCCATGGAACCAATCTATTGACCTAATGGGTTCTGTTCAGCTGTCAGTAACCCAGCTCTGTGATATTGTTGTAAATAAATATATTTGGGATGACAGCCAGTATCAGCACAGTGCTCACAGTGTATGGAGCCCAGACAAAGGGCTTGCCGTCCAGAGGAATTTCTAAATAAAGATTCTAATTTCTGTCTGTCCATATTTACCGACCGTAATGCAGTCTTCTGATCTACCTAACTTCACCCTCATCTAACACCTCTTCCTCTCTCACTCAGTCAGTCACTCCCCTTTCTATCCTCTCTCAGTTTATCTCCCTTCACTTGATTTCTCTCTGTTTATTTCTCTCTCACACAATGTCTCTTCACACACTCTCTCTATCTCCAATTGTGCAGTTGGAGAGCTTGTGACTCCACGATGTACTGAATGGCCTTCATCCATGCCATAATAATTGAGATTATCTGACCTACAATAAATACTTCTGGGACAGACATGCTGGTCCGGTGACATGTACAGTGCACAATCACCCATTCTCTTTTCCTGCTCTTCTCTGGTGTACAGCTGCCTTGAAATGTCTGTTCAAACGAAACAAACTGAATGAAATTCGAGCAGTCGAGAAGACGTCCATGAGTGTGTATTTCAATCAGGATTTAATGAAGGATGAGATTCCAGAATAACATAAGCAATGAATGAAAAACTAGGTAACACAAGAAATGGCAGCTGAGTACAACATGTGGTTCCAAGTGGGTATCGTGGCATTACCAAGAGATTATCAATCCAGAAAAATCAGTTCCTGTTCTGTGGATCCAGGTAGAATCCCACCACTGCAGACGGTGGAAATTCAATTCAATAATGTAAAAAATATCCCTAGAATTAAGAATCTACTGCTGAGAATGAAATTATTGCCGATTGTCGGAAAAATACATCTGGTTCACCAATATCCTGCAACGAAGGAATCTCCCATCCTCACCTGGTCTGGCTGACATGCAACTCCAGACCCAAAGCAATGTCATTGACTCTCAATCGCCCCCTGAAATGGTCTAATGAGTCATTCAGTTGGATCAATCTCTTCAAAGTTTCAAACAAATGAAGCCGGATGGACCACCTGGAGTCGAAATGGGCACCGGAAAAGTCAACATTAGAAACATCACTGTAGAACCTTAAAAGTCTTCCTTACTAACATCTGAAGTCTCGTGCCAACATTGGAACAACTGTCTTACAGATTAGTCAAGCAACAGCCTGACATAGCCATACTCACGGAATCATACCTTACGGAAATAACAGAAATTAAACATGGACAACAGAGTCTCTTACTGATTACCACGTAACGTCGTTCCTCAGCTGAATCAGTCCTCCTCCATGTTAAACAACACTTGGAGAAAGCATTGACTGTGGCAAGGGCACAAAGTGTATTCTGGCTGGGGGATTTCAAAGTCAACTGTCAAGAGTGGTTTGGCAGCAGTACTCCTGAACATGCTGGTCGGCTCCTAAGGACATAGCTACTAGATTGGGTCTGCAGAAGGTGGTGACAGAATGAACGAGAAGGTAAAAAAGCATATCTGAACCCATCCTTACCAATCTACCAACTGAAGTTGGATATGTCCATGACAGCATCGGTAAAAGTGACCACCACACTCTCCTTGTGGTGATGAAGTCTATTGTCTCCATAAACTCTATTGTGTTGTGTGGCACTATCACCATGCTAAATGGCACAGACTTTTAGCAGAGCTGCAACTCAGGACTGACCGTCCAAAAGACACTGTGGACCATCAATAGCAGCAGAACTATACTCCAGCACAATCTGTAACGTCATGGCCCAGAATGTCCCCCACTCAACCATTACCATCAAACCAGAGGATTAACCCTGGTTCAGTGGAGAATGCAGGAGGGCATGCCAGGAGCAGAACCAGGAATATATAAAGATAAAATATTCATCCGCTGAAGCTTCCAAGCTGCATGCCAGAGAGCATAAACAGCAAGGGACAGACAGAGCTTAGCGATCACAGAACCAATGCATCAGAATTAAGCTCTGCAGTCTTGCCATCTGATCATAAATGATGGCGGATGATTAAACAACTCACCGGAGTAGGAGTCTCCACAAATATCCCCAACCTCAATGATGCAAAAGATAAGGCCGAAGCTTTCGTTGCAATCTTCACTCAGAAGTTTCGAGTGGATGATCCATTTCGGCCTCCTGCGGCGGTCCCCATCATTACAGATAGCAGTCTTCAGCAAATTCGATTAACTGATATCAAG
Source organism: Chiloscyllium punctatum (assembly GCF_047496795.1). Taxonomy (NCBI): domain Eukaryota; kingdom Metazoa; phylum Chordata; class Chondrichthyes; order Orectolobiformes; family Hemiscylliidae; genus Chiloscyllium; species Chiloscyllium punctatum. The sequence continues at coordinate 131,180,604 of NC_092744.1, read as the reverse complement.
AAAGGTTTGAAGGCACTGGATACTGCAAAGGCTATGGCCCCTAATAACATGCTGACAATTGTCCTGAAGACGTGTACTCCAGAACATCCCGCTCTCCTAGCCAAGCTGTTCCAGTATGTTTACAAACTGACAATGGGGAAAAACTGCTCAAGTATGTACTATACATAAAAGGCAGGACAAATTAGACCCGTCCAAATACCGCCTTATCAGTCTACTCTCCATCATCAGTAAAATGATGGAAGATGTCATCAACAGTGCTATCAAGCAGCACTTGCTCAAAAATAACTTGCTCAGTGACGCCCAGTTTGGTTTTTGCAAGGGTCACTCAGCTCCTGAACTTGTCACAGCTTTGGTGCAAACATGGAAAAAGGAACCGAATTCCAGCCCTTGACATCAAGGCTGCATTCTGCCAAATGTGACATCAAGGACCCCAAGCAATAACAGTATCGTGGGTCAACACTCCATTATTGGAGTCATACCTAAGAGATAGGAAGATGGTCATTGTTGTTGGAGGTCAGTCATCTCAGCTCCAGAAGATCTCTGAAGTAGTCCCTTAGGATAATGTCCTACGTCCAAACATCTTCAGCAGCTTCAACAATGACCTTCCTTCCATCATAAGGTCAGAAGTGGGGATATTCGATAATGACTGCACAATGTTCAGCACAATTCGCAAATGCTCAGATACGGAAGCAGTCCATGCCCAAAGCAACAATATCTGGGCAATATCCAGGCTTGGGCTGGCAAGTGGCAAGTAACATTTGCGCCACATAAATTCAGACAATGACTGTCATTATTAAGAAACAATACAACCACTTTGCATTCAGCAGCATCATCATCATCACTAAACTCCCACACTATCAATATCCTGGGAGGTATCATTGACCAGAAACTCAACTGGACTCGCCACATGAATATAACAGCAGATCAGAGGCTAGGAATACTGCACGAGGAACTCACCTCCTGACTACCCAAAGCATGTCCATCATCTACAAGGCACAAGTTAGGAATGCGATGGAATATCCTCACTTGCCTGAATGGTTGCAGCCCCAACAGCACTGAAGAACCTTGACACCATCCAGGACAAAACAGCCCATTTGATTTGTACCACATCCACAAGCATTCACTCCCTTCACCACGGTCACTCAGGAGCAGCAGTGAGTACTATCTGCAAGACACGATGGAGAAATTCCCCAAAGATCCTCAGACAGATCCTTCCAATCTCACGAACACTTCCATCTGGAATGACAAGGGAAGTAGACTTTTGGGAACACCACCATCTTCAAATTCCCCTCCAAACCAGTCAACATCCTGATTTGGAAATGTATTGCCGTTCCTTCACTGTTGCTGCGTGAAAACATTGGAATTCCCTCTTTAATCACTAGTGGGCCACCGCACAGCAGGTAGATTGCAGCAGTTCGAGAAGGCACCACCTTATGAAGGGCAACTAGGGACGGGCAAGAAATGCTGGGCACATCCAGCGATGCCCACATCCAAAAAAAACTTTTTTTTAAGAATAGTTCCAAGTTGAGCATCTCGATGGGACAGGTTATCTGATTTGAACACGAACAGTAAAACAGTGTTTCTAATATTGAACATTTTAGACTTTTCTGTTATTAATGGGTGTTCAGTATTCAATGACATGTTGTTGCTGAGGGCTGTGAAAAATTGCACCTGTTTTGTTTAAATCAACAATACTGGTGTATCAGGATCAATCCTTCGAATATGACAATCATCGAAGAGAGAATGTACTCCCGCCCGATGAGACTCACTGACAGCTGCTCATATTCAAAATATTAATGGAATACTGGCTGGCACTGAATCCTCCCACCGTCCATATCACAGGGGTTACCATTGAACAGAACGTGAAGTCAAATCGACATACAAATACAAGGATTAGAAGAGCAGGTCAGAGACTTACAAGTCTATACTGAATAATAGACCCTATGACCTTACTGGCATGAGATATAGAAAATAGATTTAGGCCATTCAGCCCATTCCTTAACTCTGATACTTTGCCATTTTGTCATTGTCTCTATGAAAAGTGGAAACACCTTCTACACACTGACTGTATCAATCTTTGCAGTAATCCATTAGTTTCAATCAGACACCTCCCCACCCCGCACAGTTTTTCTAAATTCCATCGAGTACACACACTGCCGCTCATATGACAAGCCGTCATCCCCAGGATGGATCACCTCCAACACCAGCAGATCTTTCTCTAGAGATAGTGTCCAAAACAGCTCACAATTGGCCAAATGCCGTCTGTCCATAGCCCATTACATTCTCAGCAGTATGTCTCCCGTCTTGCATTCTTGCTCTCTTGAAATGAATGTGAACATTGCTTTTGCTTTCCTATCTGCCAACTGAACATGCACGTTAACCATAAGAGAGGATGAGTGCTTCAAAATCCTTTTGTGCTTCAGATTTAATGGATCCTAATGGAACATAGTGTCTCCTCTATTCCGCCTACCAAAGTGCATATTCTCACACGTTCCCATATTGCGTTCCATCAGCCACGTGTTTTCCCACAGTCCTAAACTGTTCAAGCTTTTCTCCAGCCTCCCCACTTCCTCAATATCATCTGCAAACTTAGCAAAGCTGCCCTCAAGTCCTTTGTTCAGATTGTTCTTATATAACATATTTCCTGGCTCCCTAAGGACCGCCCACCATATACAAAGCACAACAGTCAAGGTGCTTGACTCCATTCAGGTTGAAGCAGTGGCTTGACAATAATTACACCTGTAAAGTCTTCACTCCCTGCACCACTGACTCTCAGTAGAAGCACACCCTACCCCCTTTTGGTGTGAGTTTACATCATTGTGGCGCACAATCCCAGTCTACTGATGTCACTCCGTCTCAACACTAACTGAGTGGTGCTCACACCAACCATGTCACTGTGTATTGATGACGATGGAGGGAGGTCAGCGAGGAGATGTCTGCGATGAATGACTGTGTGACTGCCAGGCTGAAACCTGCCCCGACAGTCTCGGATATACCTGTGCCCACTGTCACCGCTGCAGGCATGATCAGTCTTCCTGCAGGTCAAGTCATGGAAAGCAACGGGCCTGGATAGTGTTCCCGGCTGAGCACTCAGATCCTGTGAGGACCAACTGGAAGAGGTATTCACATACAATTTCAGCCATTCCCACCCACAAGCTGAAGTCTCAACCGACATCAGGAAGACTAACATCAATTTTGTAAGTGAGAAAGCTCATGTTTTAATGACTTAATGATTCCCGCCCAGTGGCTCTAACCTCAATAAACATGGAGTGATTTAAAAGGCTGGTTATGGCCCACATCACCTCCAATCTCCCAGCTTGACTTGATCCCCTATAATATACCGACTGATGTAACGGGTGCACACCAGATGCCGTATCCCGAGCCCTGCACTCATCCTTAGGACATCTGGACACCAAAGACACCTACACCAGACTACTGCTCATTGACCTCCACCTTACACATCATTATCCCCTCCAGACTGATCTCAAAATTATGTGACCTTAGTCATGGCTCCACCCTCTGCAACTGGATCCCCCCGGTTTCTGACCCACAGACCAGAATTAGTGAAGATAGGTATCTGCACCTCCACCACAATAACACTCAACACTGGAGCTCCTGGAGCATGTGTCCTCAGCCCCTTACTGTACTCCCTGTACACATATGGCACTGTCCCTCAGCCCCCTACTGTACTCCCTGTACACACACGGCTGCGTCCCTCAGCCCCTTACTGTACTCCCTGTACACACATGGCACTGTCCCTCAGCCCCCTACTGTAGTCCCTGTACAAACAGGGCTGTGCCCTCAGCCCCCTACTGTACTCCCTATACACCGACGGCTGTGCCCTCAGCCTGCTACCGTATTCCCTGTACATGCAAGGCTGTGTCCTCACCCCTGACTGTACTCCCTGAGCACCAAGAGATGTGTCTTCAGCCCCCTACTGTACTCCCTGTACAAACACGGCTGCGTCCCTCAGCGCCCTGCTTTATTCCCTGTCCACATACAACGGCTTTGTCCTCAGTCCCCTACTGTACTCCCTGTACTTCCACGGCTGTGCCGTTAACCCCCCACTGTACTCCCTGTACACCCACTTCTGTGTCCTCAGCCTCCTACTGTACTCCCTGTACACACACGGCTGTGTCCCTCAGCCCCCTACAGTACTCCGCTACACATACGGCTGTGTCCCTCAGCCCCCTACTGTACTCCGCTACACATACGGCTGTGTCCGTCAGCCCCCTACTGTACTCCCCGTACACACACGGCTGTGTCCTCAGCCCCCTACTGTACTCCCTGTACACACATGGCTGTGTCCTCAGTCCCCTACTGTACTCCGCTACACATACGGATGTGTCCCTCAGCCCCCTACTGTACTCCGCTACACATATGGCTGTGTCCTCAGCCCCTACTGTACTCCCTGTCCACACAGGGCTGTGTCCTCAGCCCCCTACTGTACGCCCTGTACACTCACGGCTTTGTCCCTCAGCCCCCTACTGTACTCCCTATACAAACACGGCTGTGTCCTCAGCCCCCTACTGGACTCCCTGTAAACACACGGCTGTGCCCTCAGCCCCCTACTGTACTCCCTGTAAACACACGGCTGTGTCCCTCAGTCCCCTACTGTACTCCCTGTACACACACAGCTGTGTCCTCAGCCCCCTACTGGACTCCCTGTACACCGATGGCTGTGCCCTCAGCCTGCTTCCGAATTCCATGTACACACAAGGCTGTGTCCTCACCCCTGACTGTATTCCCTGAGCACCAATCGATGTGTCCTCAGCCCCCTACTGTACTCCCTGTACACACGACGGCTGTGTCCCTCAGCCCCCTACTGTACTCCCTGTACACCCGTGGCTGTGTCCTCAGCCCCCTACTGTACTCCCTGTACACACATGGCTGTGTCCTCATTCCCCCTACTGTACTCCCTGTACACACGACGGCTGTGTCCCTCAGCCCCCTACTATAATTCCTGTCCACACATGGCTGTGTCCTCAGCCCCCTACTGTACTCCCTGTACACACACGGCTGTGTCCTCAGCCCCCTACTGGACTCCCTGTAAACACACGGCTGTGCCCTCAGCCCCCTACTGTACTCCCTGTAAACACACGGCTGTGTCCCTCAGCCCCCAACTGTACTCCCTGTACACACACAGCTCTGTCCTCAGCCCCCTACTGGACTCCCTGTACACCGACGGCTGTGCCCTCAGCCTGCTTCCGAATTCCATGTACACACAAGGCTGTGTCCTCACCCCTGACTGTATTCCCTGAGCAGTAAGCGATGTGTCCTCAGCCCCCTACTGTACTCCCTGTACACACGACGGCTGTGTCCCTCAGCCCCCTACTGTACTCCATGTACACACACGTCTGTGTCCCTCAGCCCCCTACTGTACTCCCTGTACACAGACGGCTGTGTCCTCAGACCCCTACTGTACTCCCTGTACACACACGGCTGTGTCCTCAGCCCCCTACTGTACTCCCTGTACACACACGGCTGTGTCCTCAGCCCCCTACTGTACTCCCTGTACACACACGGCTGTGTCCTCAGCCCCCTACTGTACTCCCTGTACACACACGGCTGTGTCCCTCAGCCCCCTACTGTACTCCCTGTACACACATGGCTGTGTCCTCAGCCCCCTACTGTACTCCCTATACACACACGGCTGTGTCCTCAGCCCCCTACTGTACTCCCTGTACACACATAACTGTGTCCTCATTCCCCTACTGTACTCCCTGTCCACACACGGCTGTGTCCTCAGCCCCCGACTGTACTCCCTGTACACACACAGCTGTGTCCTCAGTCCCCTACTGTACTCCCTGTCCACACACGGCTGTGTCCCTCAGCCCCCTACTGTACTCCCTGTACACACACGGCTGTGTCCTCAGCCCACTACTGTACTCCCTGTACACACACGGCTGTGTCCTCAGCCCCCTACTGTACTCCCTGTACACACACAACTGTGTCCTCAGTCCCCTACTCTACTCCCTGTCCACACACGGCTGTGTCCCTCAGCCCCCTACTGTACTCCCTGTACACACATGGCACTGTCCCTCAGTCCCCTACTGTACTCCCTGTACACACATGGCACTGTCCCTCAGTCCCCTACTGTACGCCCTGTACACCCACGGCTGTGTCCTCAGCCCCCTACTGTACTCCCTGTACACACATGGCTGTGTCCTCAGCCCCCTACTGTACTCCCTGTACACACACGGCTGTGTCCTCTGCCCCCTACTGTACTCCCTGTACACACACAGCTGTGAACCTCAGCCCCCTACTGTACTCCCTGTCCACACACGGCTGTGTCGCTCAGCCCACTACTGTACTCCCTGTACACACACGGCTGTGCCCTCAGCCCCCTACTGTACTCCCTGTACACACACGGCTGTGTCCTCAGCCCCCTACTGTACTCCCTGTACACGCGTGGCTGTGTCCTCAGCCCCCTACTGTACTCCCTGTCCACACACGGCTGTGTCCTCAGCCCCCTACTGTACTCCCTGTCCACACACGGCTGTGTCCCTCAACCCCTACTGTACTCCCTGTGCACACACAGCTGTGTCCTCAGACCCCTACTGTACTCCCTGTACACCGACGGCTGTGCCCTCAGTCTCCCTACTGTACTCCCTGTCCACACACGGCTGTGTCCTCAGCCCCCTACTGTACTCCCTGTCCACACACGGCTGTGTCCTCAGCCCCCTACTGTACTCCCCGTACACACGTGGCTGTGTCCCTCAGCCCCCGACTGTACTCCCTGTACACACGTGTCTGTGATGCCAAATTCCAAACAATGCCAACTGTAAGTTTGCTGATGACATCACCAAAGCAGGAGGGATATCAAACAACGATGAGTCTGAACACAGAAAGGAGACAGTGGGTTTGGTAGCATGATAATAACCTCTCTCTCAAATTCGCCAAAAGTAAAGAACTGATCATTGAATTTAGAAGGAAAGGAGGGGAACAAGCCCCTATCTACATCAACGGTCGAGACAGTGCAGAGCGTCAAGTCCCTCGGGGTGATGATAACTGGCAACCTACCCTGGACTTCTCACATAGGTCTGACAGTCAAGATGGTTCATAAACGTCACTGCTTCCTCACTTGGCACAGGATATTTAGCATGCACTACTTCTACAGATGCATTATTGTGAACGTACTGTCCGGGTGTGTAATGGCCTGGTACGGCAACACTCTGCCCAGGACCATCAGAAACTACAGAAGATTGTGTTCACAGCCTAGACAAAGGCGGACTCCAATCTCCCAACCATGGACTGTATTTACACGGCTCGTTGCCGCAGAAAGGCTGCCAATATCTATCCAAAATTACTGAGGGAAGGGAGAGAGGAAATAGCTAGGGCCTTAACAGATTTCTTTGTAACATCCTTGAACACAACTGAGGTCCCGGAGGCCTGGAAAGTTTCTAATCCCCTTGTTTAAGAAGGGTAGCATGAATAATCCAGTTAATTATAGACCGGTGAGCCTGACGTCTGGGGTAGGGAAGCTGTGAGAGAAGATACTGAGGGATAAGATCTATTCTCATTTGGATGAAAATGGTATCATCAGTGAGAGGCAACATGGTTTAGTGCAGGGAAGGTCATGTCTTACCAACTTAATAGAATTATTTGAGGAAGTGACAAAGTTGATTGATGAGGGAGAGGATGTACATGTCATGTACATGGACTTCAGGAAGACGTTTGATAAGATTTCCCATGGTCGGGTTATGGGGAAAGTGAAGTCACATGGTGTCCAGGGTGTACTAGCTACATGAATAAAGAACTGGCTTGGCAACACGGGACAGAGTATAATTGGGGAAGGGATTTTCTCACCATGTATTACTGTGACCACTGGTGCTCCATTTAAGATGTTTCTGGAAATATACATGAATGGGCAGGGAGGATAGGGATATAGACCTTTAGAAAATAAGAGACAGGTTGAGATGGAGGATTCGGATCGGCGCAGGTTTGTACCGCCGAATGGCCTGTTCCTGTATTGGAATGTTCTTTGTCCTAACATTACCAAAGACTCATCTTATGCCAGTAAAGATCTCCTACAACCTCTTCCATCAGGCTAAAATATACAGACGCTTGAACACACAGAGCAGCAAGTTCAGGAACAGCTTCTTCCGAGCTGTTATTAGACTGATGAATGGACTTTCTAATCTCAGATAATGCTAATTTTGTTCATATTGATCTCGCCGAGCGCACACCCTGTGCAGCGTAACCAATATGCCTCTCGGACATGTCTTACAGCCATCATTCAGTAAATCCATTCTTACCATGATCTTCCTGGACATCTTGGCGCAGGACAAAATAAATCCTCGCTCTCTACCCCCAGCTCCCTCCAGTGCTCACGCGCAGGTCTCTCTGGTCCTCACCCTCAGCTCCTCCCATTCACCCCAGCTCCCCATGACTCTATCTCCAGCTTGCTGTGACCTTTGTCTCTCACTGTTTCTCTCACACTGCCTATTTCCTTCTCCCTGTCTTCTGTTTCTCTCCCTGAACCTATTATCTTCCCTTCTCCCAGCACATGTGACTTTGTTTCCTTGTTTTGTTTCCTTTCTCTCTTTGACTGACTGTCCATCTGTTTCCCTCGCTGTGTTCTCTCTCTCCTTCCCTTTGTTTCTGTCTCTTTCTCCTTCGTTGGCTTCTCTATTCGTTTGAAGCAGGTGATGGCTCATTGGTTCGATGTTGGCAATACAATACACTCAGCAAGGTTTTGGTGTAGAGGACATAATGTAAAATTATCAACTACATTTCAATTGTTGTCAAAACAGCAAACAGAACGTGGGTATCCATTTAACAGACAATTGTTACATCTAACTATTTTGAAACCGCCTGTCTACCAGTGCTCTGCATACTGGCAACTGAAAGCATACTATTCGGGTGCACAATGGCCTAACATGGTAACTGCTCTGACTAGGGGCATAAGAAACTACAGACGGTTGTGTGAACAGCCCATACCATCACGGAAGACAACCTTCCGTCCATTTGTACTTGGCATTGTCGCAGAAAGGCTGACAACATCAAAGATCTCTCCCAAAATGGTCATGATCTCCTACAACCTCTTCCAACAGGGAGGATACACAGAGGCTTGAAAACATGGACCAGCATGCTCTTGAACAGTTCCTTCCCGACCATTATTAGAGTGACAAATTGACATGAATCACTTTTCAAATAATATTAATCTTGCTAATGTCGATCTTACTTTGCACAGCTCCTGTGAAGCTGTAACTTTGTATGCCTCACTCTGACCAAGGACAATGTGATCTCTGTTTTCTTGTTTTCTATCATGTGCCTGCACTACAATAAAAACAAACCTTTCCATTGTACATTTGACTAAAATAAACGAAGCCAAATCAGATCAACCACGTGGACTGCAGTGGCTCAAGGTCTTCTCAAGGGCAACTGGAAAAATGAACTCATGCTGCCCCAGTCAGAGATACCCATATCCCGTTAACAAATATAAGAAGATGACCACACTTAGGGAGGACAGACAGAGCGAATCAAATTGCTTTAAACATATCTTAGATGTATACAGGTTTCCCTTACTATTTATAAGCAGAGTGTTCCGAAGAAACCGTTCGCAAGCTGATATGGTGTAAAGTGCAGTAGCATCAACTCATATGGGAAAAAAATCGGCTTTCTTCGTAAAAGTGAAAATCCTGTTCGAATATCTTTTGGTTAGCAAAACAATGTCCTAATTTAATCATTCGGAAAGGGAAGTGGCGAAAAGCGAACTTTTGAAAAGCGGGGATACCCACATTTAAAAGGGCATGATATTCAGGAATATGGGAAAAGCGAAAAATAAATGAGGTGAATCTCACATTTTATTTCCAGCCCAGCTGATCATCATTCTCTTTGTTTGCTCTTTTTTCTTCTGCATCTCTCTTTCTCGATTGATTCCTCCTCCTCTTCAAAGCAGACTTCCCTGTCAACGGTATTAATCACACCCCTTTCCAGCTGCTTTCAGTTCAGGAAAGTTCCCCAGCACTTTCTGTTCGTTTCTTTGCATTTCTTTCTATTATTTCAGATTTTCAGCATCTTCCTTTATTTGATTTCACCTTCAATTTTGTTATTTCGTGGGATGTTGACATCTCTGCCAAGGGCAGCAATTAGTGACCATCATTAATTGCATTGATTATGAGGCCATCCACAAGCCAATATAAAATTAAGCATATTGTCACGGGTCTCAAGTCACAATTAACCCAGAGCGGGTAATAACATTAGATTTCTTTACCGAAGGTGGCCAGTGAAAGAAGGTTTTCAGACACAATGTTGTTTTATGTTTGTTTTTCGTGAAATTCACTTTTATTCCGATTCTTATTATTTTTATTTAAGTTCTGTCATCAGCTGTAGTGGACTTGAAACAAATCACTTGAAACAATATCTTTCTTTTAGTAAGCTTTGCTTCTGAATTACATCCAGCGACATTCCTACATTCATACATTGCAATAATCAAGAAGTAACGTCTGAGACAAGAGCAATTTTGTGATTGAAATATTTGTAATTGGAAATGTGGTCGAAGAGAGCTTGAAATATTAAGTCTGAATTTTACCAACGTGCAGCCAATGGTTTGTTCAGCAACAATACTGACACAGAGATGAAGATTGGGGATATTATGAGCTGGGAGTGGACAGGTTTAGTGACAGAGAGAACACGAGACATAAATGAGTTCAGGGCAAAAAGGGATGTCGAGGTTGTGCACAGTTTTGTTCTCAGATGTTGGTGAGGGAGTGGTCTGCAATTCATGGGTAATGAATGGAGACTGCAATTGAAACTGAAGACAATAGTTTCTTTCTCTGACAAATATAGATAACAGAAATTGCAACGGAGTTCAAACTTGTTTATGGGATTAATGAATGGACAGAGGTAGAGAACACCAACAATAGCGAGAATAGGTGAGAAGCACACCCTCCACCCCGCCCATAATTTTTTTTTTATTTCAAAAATATCCTTTATTCATAAATGATTTGATGGTCTGTACATTGGATCATGCCATACATATGTCCATATTTACAAACACAGATTCGACGTTATCCTTGTCCTTTACAATCCTGTGCATTTTTCAATCTTGTATATATACATATATTTGGCTGAGGCATCAGCAGGGCCCAAAAAAACGTCTGTATGGGCCCCCTGTTCTTCTTTCGGCAGGCCGATCTTACACGGTGGTCTTTCCCCACCGCGCCTTGGCGGCAGCTGCCCCGAGCTTCAGCGCGTCCCTCAACACGTAGTCTTGGACCTTGGAATGTGCCAGTCTGCAACACTCGGTCGGGGTCAACTCCTTCAGCTGGAAGATCAACAGGTTTCGGACCGCCCAGAGAGTGTCCTTCACCGAGTTGATGATCCTCCAGGCGCAGTTAATGTTCGTCTCGGTGTGAGTCCCGGGGAACAGGCCGTAGAGCACGGAGTCCCGCGTCACGGCGCTGCTCGGGACGAACCTCGACAAGCACTACTGCATTCCTCTCCAGACTTCCTCTGCATAGGCACATTCCAGAAGGAGGTGTGTGACAGTCTCGTCCCCCCCGCAGCCACTTCGAGGGCAGCGTGCGGTGCGGCAGAGAGTCCGGGCGTGCATAAAGGATCTCACAGGCAGAGCCCTTCTCACCACCAGCCAAGCCACGTCTTGGTGCTTGTTGGAAAGTTCTGGCGATGAGGCATTCTGCCAAATGGCTTTGACAGTCTGCTCAGGGAACCGCTCGACAGGATCCGCCCTCTCCTTTTCCCGAAGGGTCTCAAGGACGCTACGTGCTGACCACTTCCTGATGGACTTGTGGTCAAAGGTGTTTTTCCTCATAAATTTCTCCACGAAGGACAGGTGATACGGAACGGTCCAACTACTCGGAGCGTTCCGCGGCAGCGAGGCCAGGCCCATCCTTCGCAACACCGGGGACAGGTAGAACCTCAGTACGTAGTGACACTTGGTGTTTGCGTACCGGGGATCCACGCACAGCTTGATGCAGCCACACACAAAGGTGGCCATCAGGGTGAGGGTGGCATTGGGCGTGCTTTTTCCCCCATTGCACCGGTCTTTGTACATAGAGTCACTTCGGACCCGGTCCATCTTTGATCTCCAAATGAATTGGAAGATTGCCCGGGTGACTGCGGCGGCACAGGTCCTGGGGATAGGCCAGACCTGTGCCACATATAGCAATACTGAGAGTACCTCACACCTGATGACCAGGTTTTTTCCCGCGATGGAGAGCGACCGTTGCCCCCATCTGCCTAGTTTCTGTCTCATCTTCCTGATCCGCTCCTCCCAGGTCTTGGTGCACGCCCCAGCCCCCCCGAACCAAATACCCAGCACCTTCAGGTGGTCCGTCCTGACGGTGAAGGGGATAGAGGATTGGTCGGCCCAGTTCCCGAAGAGCATGGCCTCGCTCTTGCCTCGGTTTACCTTGGCCCCCGAGGCCCGTTCGAACTGGTCACAGATGCACACGAGTCTGTGCACGGACAGCGGATCCGAGCAGAAAACAGCGACGTCATCCATGTACAGGGAGGCCTTAACCTGCAGGCCCCCGCTGCCAGGAATAATCACCCCTCTCAGGCTCGCATCCTTCCTGATGGATTCGGCAAATGGCTCTATGCAACACACAAACAAGGCGGGTGAGAGGGGGCATCCCTGCCTGACTCCAGATCTTACAGGGAAGCTATCTGATTCCCACCCATTGATTGAGACTGCACTGACAATGTTGGTGTAGAGCAGTCTGATCCAATTTCCGATTCCCTCCCCAAAGCCCATTTTGGAGAGAACATCCCTCATATATGTATGCGATATCCTGTCAAAGGCTTTCTCCTGGTCCAGGCTGATGAGGCAGGTGTCCACCCCCCTGTCCTGCACGTAGGCGATCGTATCCCTGAGGAGTGCGAGACTCTCAGAGATCTTCCTGCCCGGTACAGCACAGGTTTGGTCCGGGTGGATCACCGATCCCAGAGCAGACCTGACCCGGTTGGCGATGACCTTTGACAAGATTTTGTAGTCTGCATTTAACAGTGAGATCGGTCTCCAATTTCTAATTTCCTCCCTCTCCCCCTTCTGCTTGTAGACGAGGGTGATGATGCCTTTCCTCATGGATTCACTCATGGTACCTGCCCGAAGCATACTGACATACACCTCCAGCAGGTCCTGGCCGATCAAGTCCCAAAGAGTGGAATAAACCTCGACCAGTAAGCCGTCGCTTCCGGGAGTTTTATTCTTTTCGAAGGACTCGAGGGCCTTGGTCAGTTCATCCAGAGATAGCGGCTGGTCCAGCCTCTCTCGTGTTCCGTCATCTAGGACCTCCGTGATAGAGGACAGGAACGACTGGGAGGCCGCGCTGTCGGTTGGCTTCGAGTCATACAGGCTGGCGTAGAAGGATTTGCTGATCCTCATGACGTCAGCCTGAGATGACGTTACCGAGCCATCTTCTTTCTTCAGGCTGCTGAGCACGGAGCTCTGTTTGTGCACCTTCTGGAAGAAGAAACGTGAGCACGTCTCGTCCTGCTCCACCGAGCGGACACTGGACCGGAAGATTATCCTGGAGGCCTCCGAGGCAAAGAGCGAGGCTTGCTGGCCCTTCACCTCCTTGAGGTCCTCCGTGACATCGACCCCCATCGTCTGCAGCAGGAGCAGGTTCTGCATACTTTCCTGGAGCTGGGACAGTTTTGCCCGCCTCTCTCTCGCCTCCTGGACACCTTTGAGGATAAAGAACCTCTTGATGTTCCCTTTTACCGTTTCCCACCAGTCCGCTGGAGACTCAAAGAGGGGCTTCACGGTTCTCCAACTTGCGTAATCCCTCTTGAGCTCTTCGATGTTTCCCGGGGTCAACAGCTTAGTGTTCAGTTTCCACGTTCCCTTGCCCGCCCGCTGTTCGTCCTGTAGGTGACAGTCGGCCAGCAGGAGGCAGTGGTCAGAGAAGAACACCGGCTTGACGTCGGTGGATCTGACCGAGAGCGTTCGGGACACAAACAGGTAATCTATCCTTGAGCGGATAGACCCGTCTGCCCGTGACCAGGTGTATCTACGCTGCGCTCCATCTGCAGGGGTGCTGAAGACGTCGTGCAGCTTGGCGTCTTTGACCGTTTCCATCAGGGCCCTGGACGTAGCGTCCGGTTTACTGTCCCCCCCGCCGGATCGTCCATCTGCATCAATGATGCAGTTGAAGTCTCCGGCCAGAATGACCGGCCTGGACGTAGCCAGCAGCAGTGGAAGCTGTTGCAGGACGGCCAACCGTTCACTTTTACCCACTGGGGCGTACACGTTGACTAGTCTCACGGGAGCGTTTCTGAATTTAACGTCCGCGACGAGGAGGCGCCCGCCCACCACCTCGGAGATAGTGAAGTTGCCTCCCCGCAACAGGATACCCAGGCCGGAGGCGCGGCTATCGTTGCCCCCCGACCACACTGACGGCCCGTGGGCCCACAAGCTCGACCATCTCCTGTAACTGCTGAGGTGCGGTATCCCACACTCCTGCAGAAACAGGATATCGGCTTTGACGTTGGACAGGAAGGCCAGCGTTGAAACACATCGCGTAGCCGCTTTAATGCTACGCACATTTATGCTGGCAATTTTAAACCCCATTTTAACAGTTTACGGGGTTCCCAGTGTCCATTTGCTTCTGGTCTTGCTCCAGTGGGGTAGCTGCGTGCATCCCCGTGGTGACAGCAAACTGCTGGACCTTCCCAGGGCTGAGGTAGTTGTCCGGCTCCACGCTGGAGTCATTTCCCCGCTCTGGTGTCATCGTGTCAGACCCAGGGTCCGCATCGCCCCGTTCTCCATCTGACAGCAGGGCTGTCACTGGGACGCTGCTCCCAGTTCCCTGGACCTGTGGGCCGGTGGGTACCCCTTGGTTCTCACCGGGTAGGGGGAGGCCTTCACCCACCCCCTCAGAGGGATCGTCTTTCCCTTCTTGGGCGGTGCTGCCCTCCTTTCTCCCCACGGCGCTCTGCCTCTTCATCCGGAGGCGACCCTTCTTGAGCCCGTCCTCACCCTCGGAGGAGCTGCCTGTGTCTTCCTCTTGGAGGTGTCTCTTCCCCCTTCGCTTGGTGGCTTTCGGGCCCTCGAGAGGTTTCCTTTTCCTGTTTTTAACGATAATCCACTGCTCTGCCTCCTTTGATCCCTCCTCTTCCATTTCCTCCGTCTGTCTTGCAGGAGCTTGGGTCGGCTGCTGCATCTCCCCGCTGTCTGCCGCCTGCTCCTCTACAACCTTCCCTTCCTTCTGGGTGCCTCCAGGCACCGTTCCTTTGCTGATTCGCGGTACCTCGCTGGACTTTGTCGGTCCGCAGCTCGTGTTGCCACCTCCGGCCATCTGTGCGTAGGTGGCGGCTCCTCGTCTTGGGCAGGCCTTGTACATGTGGCCCGCCTCCCCGCACAGGTTGCAGCTCTTTTCCTCCCGACAGTCCTTAGTCAAGTGACCCTCCTGTTTGCAGTTCCTGCAGATGGTCTCTTTGCAATCCACCGCCACGTGTTCCGGCTTCCCGCAGGTTCGGCACACTTTCGGCTGCCCTGCATATGTCAGGTAGCCTCTGCTCCCTCCGATTGCGAAGCTCGAGGGTGGGTGGAGGATGTTCCCACTGTCATCGGCCCTCAGAGTTACCCTGACCTGCCTCTTGCTGGTCCAGATCCCAAAGGGGTCGATCACATCAGTGGCTTCTCCCTCAACTTGGACGTACCTTCCTCGGAAGGTCAGGACATCAGCCGCTGGGACGTAGGGGTTGTACATATGGATCGTAACAACCCGGTTCCTCTGTGCAGGAAGCACACACAATGGAGTCGCCGACAAGATGGAAAACAGCGGCTCCCCTTCATTCTCCTTGAAGAACTTCAGGAGCTGTTCACACTGCTTCACGCTTCTGAAGGTCACATCGAAGTAGCCTACCCCAGGGAAATCCTGCAGGCAGTACACAGCTACAGCTGCAAGGCCGCAACACTCCAGCAGAACTTTCTTCACAAACACCGTCCGATCCACCGGTGTGTGCTCCTCCACCTTCTTCACAGTCACCCTGACTGTGTTCCGAATGCCCTGGCCCGGGCGGCGAGTGGCTGCTGAGGCCATAGCTCAGAGGTTGGCTGGTCCCTGAATTGGCGTTAGGCCGAAGCCAGCATGAAGATCCACCAAGAGCAGGTCAGCACAACCAAACGATCCTCCAACGTCCAATCACGATCCAGCGATGATCTCTTCACTAGCTCTGATGACTCGCAACTCGACACCTGTCCTGATAAGAACAGACACTTGATCTTAGCCAAAATGCCACCCCGCCCATAATACTCATCAGCACTGCTGATATCCGATATGGTAGAAATTCGCAAGAGGGGGAAATCTTGAGAAGACTCAAGGAAAACCTCCTCTCCATTGTTGTAATGTTCCATTCTGCTATTCTCAGATTCAGATCTGTCCTCTCTCTGTCTACGCAGCTGTTGATCTCTGCTACTGTTGGAGCTGATGCATCTGTTACTACAGTGGGATAGCGCACTGAATGAAGCCTCTTACTAATAGGAGAGGGAAACCCTCCAGTGACACAGTTGCATTTCATGGAGACTGACATCAATCACAATCAGAGCAAACAGTCCCTGCTTTCAATCCAGCACATTCAGTTCACAATATAACTGGACTGGACTACATGTTGACATTGCTGGCTATTGGTCACATCTCCCAACACCAATTGCTCTCGTGAAGTCAGTTGTGAGGGAGAATAAGAATATTTTCTTTTCGTTGGCTACATGATTCTGCTCTCTTGTCCGTTTACTATGCTGTAATCATCTCTCCAAAAATCCCGCCACCCCCAAAAAGAATCACAATCAGGATGATGTTACTGTGTTGATCTCTCCTCCACGGGAACAAACGCTAGCGAACAGACTGCCATTCAGCACAGTCACCCTGAACATAGACAGGAAATGTGGACTTCTCTGAATGTTCCTCTCACTGCTCTAATAAGGCAAATTTGGAACTTCCAAAGGGAATATGCTTCAGTAATTTATTTATATAAATTGACAGACTTCTAAGTGCAGTTTTATTTGCTGTAAACCGTATTTCTACACACTTTGGCCTCAGTGCAAAACTAAAAGTGATAATTACAAAGAACGTACTCATTAAGACTTATGACTTTAGAGGTTTATAAGATGATCAGAGGAATAGATAGAGTAGACAGTCAGAAACCTTTTCCCCGGATACAACAGAGTGTTACAAGGGGACATAAATTTAAGGTGAAGGGTGGAAGGAATAGGGGAGATGTCAGGGGTGGGTTCTTTACCCAGAGAGTGGTGGGGGCATGGAATGCGCAGCCCGTGGGAGTGGTAGAGTCAGAATCATTGGCGACCTTTAAGCGGCATTTAGATAGGTACATGGATGGGTGCTTAATCTAGGATGGAAATTCGGCACAACATCGTGGACCGAAGGGCCTGTTCTGTGCTGTATTGTTCTATGTTCTATAATTAATGAGTTAGGTTGGAATGAACATGACATTGGCTGGGAGACAGGGCGGAATGGGAGCAGTGGCTGTGGAGACTGCATGGGGAGTACAATGATATTCCCCAGTCATCATCTCTCTTTCGGATAGACAGAATTACATTTAATGCATTACAAGGAAACAGCCAACATTTGGGAGATGCAATGCTGAATAACAATGCGAACTAAAAGGATAATATTAAATGTGATAAAGTGAACTACATTTTATATACACACATTTAATCATTGGAAATACAGATTGAGTAGGGTCACTGGACCTGAAACATTAACTTTGATTTCTCTTCACAGATAGTACCAGACCTGCTGAGTTTGCCCTTTAAGTGCTAGTTTTCTTTTTGTTTGAGATTGATCATATTGTTCATATCTGGCAGGATACTTACAATTAAAAGCAGACAGTAAAAACAAACTGTGAAGGGCAGGATTGTGTATTAAACTGGCAGGCAACTGGAAACTCAGGGTCTTTTGTATAGGTACAGCTTGGATATTCTGTGAAGTCGTCACCCAGTCTACCTTTAGTTTCCCCAATGTAGAGCAGAACACAATGTGAGCAGCGAATGTAGTAGGCCGGATTGTGGGAAATGTTGGTAGGATGCTGCTTCACCTGGAAGGTATGTTTGGCACTTGGATAGTGACGAGGGAGTAGGTAAATGGGAAAGTGAAACACATCAAGCAGGGAAAAGTGAAGTGTACCTGTGGTGGGGGTTGGGGGAGGTGGTTGGGGGGGGGGGAAGAGGTGTGGGCAGTGAATACCTAGCGGACCAGGGTGTCCTGCAGAAAATGGTCACTTCAGAAGGCAGAAAAGGGAGAGGAGGCAAATATGTGTCTGGTGGTGGCATCTCGCTGGAGGTGGGGGAATGCAGACTGATGATCTTTTGCATGTGAATGCTGGTGGGATGGTAGGTAAAGACAAGGGGAACCCTAACGCTGTTGCAGCAGGGAAGAAAGAGGCTGAGGGTGGAAGTGCAAGGGGTGGGTCGGAACTGGTTGAGGGCCCTGTTGATAATAGTGCTGGGGAATTCTCGGTTGAGGAAGAAGGTGGACATTGCAGAGGCCACATTTTTGAAGTTGACATCATCAGAAGCAATGCGGTGGAGACGGAGGAACTGCGAGAATGGAATGGAGACTTTGCAGGAAACAGTGTGCGAGGATGTATACTCCAGGTTGCTTTGGGTGTCGGGGGTTTAATACTGGATATCAGTGACTGGTATATACCCAGAAATAGAAGCAGAGGCGTCGAGGAAAGGAAGGGAGGAGTCAGAGGTAGACCAGGTGAAAGTGAGGGAGGGGTGCAAATTAGAAACGTTTTTCAATTAACTCTTCCAATTCTAGACAAGAGAGTGGAGCAGCACTGATAATGTCATCTACGAATTGGAGAAAGAGTTGTGGATGGGGGCTGGAATAGAACTGGATCAAGGAATGATCTACGTACCCCATGAAGGAACAGGTATAACTTGGGCCCACATATGTATCCATGCACCATCTCTGTATGGCAGGAGCAGGCTGAAGCAATGGGTCTGCATGGGCAGTTCTGTTTGTAAATTTTCAGGAGGAGTTATAAGCGAACTCTGCTATCAGAGGGCCATCAGCTTCCGGACTGTTAGGTGGGGGTGAGTGGGTGGGGCGGGGGGGGGGGATGCTGGGCGAGTAAGTGGGAATCTCCAGATGAAATGTGGTCAGATTTAGTAAATAAAATAGCCTGATATGCCATGGCAGGTTTATGGAGGAGCAGGTGACTTGTGGAGGTATCTGAGAGCTGGCACTCAGCCTATGAAATGTAGAGGTGAGTACACCAGACTACAGCAGCACCACCCTTATCGGCAAAGGCTGAATAACATATTCAGGATTGGATCGAAGCATACAGCGTACCGTCTGTTCAGAAGATGATAGGTTGGATAGGGTGCGGGGGATACAGAGATTTTAAGACAACCGAACTTCCATGGAGCGTTCTCAATGAACATATTCAGTTCAAGTAAACGCCAGACGCATGGATCCAGGTGTAGAGGGAGAGTGTTGGAAGCTGGGCGAAGGGTCTATGGGATGGGGAGTGTACTCGTGCCCAAAGAAATGGACACGTAGTATAAGATGGTGGAAGAGGAGTTCAACATTATGTCGTTCCTGAAATTCATTAAAGTGGGGACACAGAGGGATAATGCTGAGACCTTTGTTGAGTACAGAAAATTCAGTATTAGAGCGTGGAAGGTTAGGAGGGATGGTGAATACACGACAGGAGGTGGGCGGGGGGGGAGGGGATGAACTCAGATTTTAGGGCCTGGGTGAGGTGGCAGGTTTCAGAGGCTCATAGGCATCTCTAAGTTATTCCATCTTATGGGCCTCGTATATCTGGCGAACATGGCAAATGAGCTGGAGAATGAAGTAGAATTGGAGAATTGTGCAGCCTTGAACCAATGTGATGTGATGCTATTGGACAGAGAAAATGTTGATCTAAGTGGCAACGACACTGCACGATAAGTCCTCAGAAAGTAATTGATTGAATATAATCGGAATTGTTATCTTATTGTATTTCATTGGGGTGACACTCAACCAGCAAGGTCTTACTTTTCTGAGACTTTAGACCAAACTGTGAAAACTGAATGTATCTTGATGTTATTAATAAGACAAATCCATCCATGGTTTTGGAAGGCACTAGGCACTTCCCAATAGCTCTAAGAAAGGTGTCATTGTTCATTGAGGAAATTACCAGCACAGAATTTCCTCTGATTTCCATGAACCACAGTTTGCTGAGGGTGAATGATGCTACATGAGTCAAATGCTACTTTGATGGCAAGGGAAGTTACTCTTATCTCACCGAAACTGACATTGGAAAATCAGTTAAAATACTAAAGAGAAAAAGGATAGAACACGGCTTATTGAACAATGTGGTCACTGACCTCGCACCGTTTAAGGACAAAGAGATGCATGGACTTCTGATTCTGACGAGAGGTGTTTCCTATTTGGGATGAGGCTGTTTGGTTAAGCGCTGTGACAGAGAGACAGAGAAAAACGTTCCACTCTATATGGGGAAAAAACCCACCCTAATCAAGGTGCATTGGACAATGACAGACATACATTATTAGACATTGGACATTGATCATCTCAATCTCATCATTCACTGATGACAAATAGCAACACAGAATCCAGGAGCTCCTATTACCCCAGTTGGAAAGCAAAAAGGGGAAAGGGATGGCCAGTGGAAGTGGGAGTAACTAGGGTACTGGTGTTACTTACAGTGGGAGTGGAAGAGGAAGGATGTGAAGAGATATCATCAGTGAAAGAGTATGTGGCAGCAGAAGGGGTAGTTCAAGGTAAGTAGGAGTGTAAAGAAAGAGTAGGAAGGGGAGGAAGAATGGCTAATGAAGTTTTAGTGACTGGGAAAAGCTTGTTTTTGGAAAAGTGAGGTCGGGTGAAAAACCACCACTGTTCAGGAACATTGGGAACTGATTCCATTGAAAATTAAGATTTGATGTGCTTATTTTTCTATCATTTGATACCTTATCAGATTGTTCATTCTCCCTGTGGTTTTTTGTCTCCATTAAATGCAGGTGACGTGTTTTTTATTCTCCCCTGCTGTTGTGTCTCAACATTTTTGAATTTTTTTAACAGTATGTATTTGCTTCCAATTCAAGGTAGACATGAGAACATGATTTGATCTCCTGCAGTTTGTCCAAAACATAGAATTTAATTGAATATTTATCCTCATCATATTAACTGATTCAAGCAATGAATCTGTGTCCATCCTGCAGATGATGAATTTCTTCAGTTCTAACTATTGTTACAAAGAACAGTGCCACACAAAAGCATAGTGTTCCAGTGCAAGGTGCCAAACCGTAGTTCATCCTAAATTAGTCACAAGCTTTATGAATAATGCTGAGGGACTTAGTGTAAAAGCTAAATTTAATTTTGTGTCGCAAATGATATTTACAGCACCCTCATAATAGGTGTTAATTATATCACTCTGTAAATTCCCCAAAATAATGTGAAATAAGGAAAATGTCTTTATTTAGAGAGTTGTTACGAATTGGAATTGACATGGCTGGGAAAGTTGTGGATGAAGATTCGAAAGACAACTGGATATATATTTGGAAATTATGAATTTAACGGACAACAGAGAGAGGGCTGGCAAATGGGCGGTGCTTGCGAGACATTTTTGGAACTGATGCATACATAATGGCCAATGCCCTCCTTTTGTATTTTAAAAGTTTGTACTCCATCTTTTGCCAGCTGCGAATAAAAGTCAGTATCCAATTATTTCACTGTGTAAATGCCCGCAAATATGTGATTATTTGGTGCAGCATAAACATTTTAAATGCAAGTATTGCGAGGTCGGCTTCATTATGAAGTCTAATTATTACTCCGAACATGAATATTTTACATGTTTTGTTCCAATTACTAAAACAAATATATAATTGCTTTGGCACAAGACTCTTTGGAAAGCTCTGACTTTTCACTGACACGATATTATGTTCGTTGCTTTTTTTCATATTAAATTTCATAATAAACATCATTCATTCTAAAAAAATGCAAGTTTTCAAATTATTGTTCATGAAAATTTGTTAACACAAATAATTTATTTAGTTTAATATTCACAGTCCATGTTGAATTATTACCATTTTAAAATTGCTGGCAAATAGCTGAAGATCGTACATTTCAGTGAGAAATTAGACTGATTGTTTAGATATAAACGTATAAGAACGCTAATTCTATTTGTATGTTCAATCGTTTGCTCACTCTGAAAATGTAATCATTCAGAAGCCAAGCACTTTAAAAATATTGGAGTGGCAAAACATTGCTCTGAAGTCTGACATTGAATATCTAAGTCTGATCACCACAAGAGTTATGTTCTTTGTTTGATAAAATAAAATGTACATTCTTTATTTCTGTGTTAGAACATCTTGACAGAAATTTATAGTTTAGTTGCACAAATTTAAAAACATAATTGATTTAAGAGATTATAGTTTAGTTGAATGATTATCATTCACATCTTATTTTTGCCCAATTCATGAAATATAGCAAACATCCGATTATTGTTCGGGTTAGTAAACTCTACACCTTGCAATGAGCTACGCTGAATATTGCTTCCAATAGATCTGAAATCATTAAAAGTGTTATTAGACCTCACAGCTGCCTGTAATACAGAGAGACTCAGCGGCCTGTTCCAAAATCTGTGCATAGAGCTTCTAACCTGGTTCAGAGCAGACAGTCAAACATTACTTCAAAATAAATAATTTGGAATCCACCTTTTCAGGGGGAGAACCCGCCAACAGACTATCACTGGTCTTAGTGTAAGTTCGAATGTTTTCCAGTTTAAATACTAATGGCTGACCAGCAACCAATCTTTAAAATTCATCTTCAGTCAGAGCCTGGCCCAGAGAGCAGACGTGTTGACATGGAGAGCCCGAATCAGACAATACAAGGTGCCTACAGTGATGAAATCTGACCTGCCTCCCAGATTCCATACATCTGCATCCCGGATAAGACATGGGTAAAGACATTAATAAGTTGACAATCTATTACAATCCCTTGTGTCTCACAAAGAAACCTCTAAATCCATATCTAATAAATGTAACCTTCACATTCTCCAGTATCAAAATAAAATTGTACATCTCTATGAATGGTCAGAGTCACTACATGGATCACACAGTAGAATTTATGTGAAATAACCAGCAGCATATGGCAATCCACAAATCACATTAATAACTGAACTTGGCGGATTCTGTCTGGTCTAAGTAACCACACAGATTATACTGGCTTTCAGGTGACTGTAACAATGCACATCATAACTGAAGGTTTTGGCCTTACACCTCTCAAAAGCTCCTGATCTCACACACATCACTCCCTCACACATTCAACAATTGATGAGAATCCACAAGCTGGGTGAAACTGGAAACATAGAACAGTGTAGCACAGTGCAGGCATATTGGCCCTTGATGTTCTGTCGACCTTTTATCCTAGTCTAAGATCAGACTAACCTGCATACCTTTCATTATGCTATCATTCATGTTGCTATCCAATTAAATATCCCTAATACAGCTGACTTTGCTATAACTGCTAGCTGTTCATTGCACACACCCACCACTCTCTGTGTAAAGAAACTACTTCTAACATCTCCCCTAAACCTTTTTCCAATTACCTTAAAATGATACCCCGTAGAGAGCCATTTCCACCCTGGGAGAAAGTCTCTGGCCATCCACTCTATCTATGCCTCTAATCATCTTGTACACCTCTATCAAGTCATCTTCCATTCTTCTTCGTTCCAAAGAGGAAAACACCCTAGCTCCCTCAGATTTCCTTTGTAAAACATGCCATCCAGTGCAGGCAGCATCTTGATAAATCTCCTCAACACCCTCACCAAAGTTTCCACTTATTTCCTATAACGAGGCAACCAGAACTGATCACAATATTCTAAGTGTGTTCTCATCAGGGCTCCATCGAGTTGCAGCATCCCTCAGCTAATGAACACATCACACACCTTCTTAAGAACCTTATAAACCTGGGTAGAAACTTTGTGGGAGCTATGCCATGGACCATATGATCCCCTGTTCCTCCACAATGTAAGAATCCTGCCTTTAACCCTGTATTCTGCATTCAAATTCGACCTTCGAAAATGAATCGTATCCCAGTTTTCCATATTGAACACGATCTGCCACTTAGCAGCCGAGTCCTGCATCTTGTCAATGTCCTGTTGCAAACTACAACAGACCTCCACACTATCCACGATTCCACCAACTTGTGTTACATCATCCAACTTACGAACCTACTCTTCCACTTCGTCATCCAAGTCACTTATCAAAATCACAAACAGCAGAGGTCCGAGAACCGATACTAACGGAACACCACTGCTCACCCAGTTCCACACTGAATACTTCACATTTAACACCACCCTCTGTCTTCTGTATGCTAGCCATTTCTGTAACCAGACAGATAGGTCTCCCTGGATACCATGCCTCCTTACTTTCTGAATGTAACTGCCGCGGGGAAGTTTATCAAACACCTTGTTAAAATCCTCTTCAGTGTGCTTAATCACATCCTCAAAGAATCCAATAAGAGTTGGCCCCTCACAAAGCCATGTTGACAATTTCTTATCAAACAATGATTTTTCAGAATTCTCTACAATATTTTGCCCTAACTGATGCAAGACTGACTGGTCTGTCATTCTGAGGACCATCCCTGTTCCCTTGCCTGAACGAGGGCGTAACATTTGCCACCCTCCAATCATGTGATGCTACTCCAACGGAGAGTGAAGACGCAAAGACCATCGCCAAAAGCACAGAAACCTCTTCCCTCTCTTCCTGTAGTAACCTAGGGTGTTTCCCTTTTGGCTGAGGGATTTATCTATCCTTATATTTTTACTTCAATCAGTCTGTATTTCACCTCAACTTGTTTACTCCCTGTCCAACCAACTGATTGACTGCTTTCCATTTCAGGGCTCTGTACAGTACTGCCTTCCTGAGCAAGTATGGTTCCTAATA
The DNA here is from genome assembly GCF_047496795.1 of Chiloscyllium punctatum. Taxonomy (NCBI): domain Eukaryota; kingdom Metazoa; phylum Chordata; class Chondrichthyes; order Orectolobiformes; family Hemiscylliidae; genus Chiloscyllium; species Chiloscyllium punctatum. The sequence continues at coordinate 131,155,712 of NC_092744.1, read as the reverse complement.
TCCTGCGTATTATAGAATGGAAAACAAGGGAAGGGCAGATGCCCAAAGCTTTGACTCTGCTGCTCCTCAGATGCTGCCTGACTGCCTGTGCTTTTCCAGCGCCACAATTTTCGACTCTGATCGCGAGGATCTGCTTTCCTCACTTTCTCCATTACTGAGGGCTGTCCCCTCTGCACACTGAGCAGGGAACTAATCAGCCGAAACTCGTTCAGTTCTGAAAAGTTGCATTTGATGAGCACATTCACGAAAAACGAAATTAAAATTCAACAAATATTCATTCATTCCCAGAGTTACAGTTTTGGTTCATGAATTAGACAGGTTGATAACGAACAATGAATGACTTACGAACCCCAAGATACAGAGTATTCCAGGTGTATATTCCAGGTTGGATGTGCTTTACCTTAATGCTGGTAATATTATCAGACAGAGAGATATGACAAGGAAACGAGGTGACATGTGGAATTGTGACATTTTTGCCATTTCTGAGATGTGTTTGAGGGAGGTCAGGGCTAACAACTCAATATTCTGTGGTACCAGAACTATAGTCAGAACAGGAGAGAGGTTAATAGTGGAGGTGGTGTTGCCTTATTAATTATGGAGTCAGTTACTGGCGTCAGAAGGGACGATATCTTGAAAGGATCTTGTAATGAGGCTTGGTGGTTAGAGCTCATGATCAAAACCATGACAGAAACACTGCTAGGGATATATTATTAGATCCCCAGATAATGGAAAGTACGGGAGCAGGTATATAACCATGATATTGATGTGTGTAAAAACAATAATAGGATAATCATATTCAGGCATGTCTATTCCAAATATTCATTAGGTCAGGGATAACTTTATAAGAGGGGACAGGTGTTTTGAAATTTATTCCAGAGAGCTTCTTATATCAACATAAACAATGGGCAGTGCAGTGCTGGGCCTCACTGTGGGGAACGAAGTCAATCAGCTGTTCCAGGCAGAAGTGGGAGAGCATTATTGGACCAGTGACCGTGATATCACACATTTTGACTTTGCTAAGGAAAAGACGCCAAAGATGTTAGAAAAATAAAAGCTTTTTGCACTGGGGAGACAGATTTTATGGAAAAAAAATGACAGGATCTGGCCAAAATGCAGTTGCTTCTGGGTGAAACTATAGCAGACGAAGATGGGATGGGGGTTGAGGGATCATTTGATTAAAATTGAATTGATGACAGTGTCGGCCCAGCATGTTACACCGAAGATAAAATTTAGGAAAACAAGCCCAGAAAACCTCAGATGTCGGCACAAATTCCGAACAGGATGAAAAAGGAAATAGAAGCTTAAAGCAGTTACAAAGTGAGCAGGTCAATGAAAGTCCTAAAAGAATATAGGAAGTGTAGGACTAAACTTAAAATGTCAGTGGCAGAGCAGAAGGAGAGGTAAGATTAGCAAGAATCCAAAGACATTTTTTTTGGTTTATTAAGGGAAGAGGATAATATGGGAAAAAAATGGGACTATTAGGGAATAAGGGGACAGCCTGTTCACAGAGCGACAGAATATGTTAAGTACATCCTACGAATCGGTCTTCAGTTTGGTGTAACTGAGGAAGATAAAGTGGACAAATCACCAGATTAAAGCCCACCAAGTCTCATATCGTTGAGAGGGAAACAATTGTAGAAAATTGGGAGGGCTGTTGACGCTGGAGCATTAAATCTCTTCAAGGCTGAGGCAGACAGATTTTTATACAAGTGTTACGGGGAAATCGCAGGAAAGTGGAATGGGGAATTAACAAAATAAATATAATCTAATCGAAGAAAAAGCAGACTAAGTGAGAGGATAGACATATTGTTGCCCCTATGTCTAATGGTGTTCTTTTCCAATAGCCCTGTATTCACAAGAACATCAACTTCTCTCACTATGGAGAGAGACACAGTTTGGAATGCAAGCGAGGGATTCAAGGAATTCATAAACATGATACTAATAGACAGAAAGTACGAGAGGACTGCGATAACACAGATTGCCTGTCGGGGTGAGGATTTGCATCGACACATTCACCACTACCAGAAGGAAGACATCAGCACGACACCCTCCAAGGCCAAGCAGCGACCTGCACTGAAGAACAGGTAGTCAGGGGCCAGGTGTCAAGGAGTGCTGAAGGCCTAAACACTTCATCACTGTCGTGTCTCCTTCCTTCCCTGAACAAAATTAAATGTGGAGGGGTAGAGAGACATGCCATTGGTAGCATAGTAAGCAGGAAGGCTTTCAAACGAGAGGCTTCAGACAGCTCCAGTTCAGCAAAATGTACAGATAAACTCAAATAAAGTCTTTTTAACTTTATTGTTACAGCAGTCGAGGTGGCATTTAGGGCAGTCGCACACTCCTCTTGTGGGATGTGGCAGATCAGGGAGATTTCCACCGGCTCTGATGGCTAAGCAGTCTAATCGGCCCTTCCAGTCCACACGGTACAGCCGAAGCGCATTCCACCAGACCCCACGGTATTCCCTGTCCCATAAGCCTGCATTTCCCATTGTTGATCCCTGTAACTGGCACATCTTTGGTCAGAGGGAGAAATAAAAACGCAAACACAAAGAGAATGTGTAGATTGCCCACAGACAGACACCCGAGGCTGGGATCACATCCGGGTTTGTGGTGTAGCCAGACTGCAACGAACGAGGGACGAAGAATACATGTTGTCATCACCAGTGATACTCACACCCTGTGGGTGAATGAGGAAGAATGAAAACACATTCACAACATGGAAAACAGGATTTGTATCTGTGTGGACAGAATTTAAAAGGATCGTTCACCCTGTGTAGAAAAAAAGGACACTGATACCACAGAGAAAGCAGGGCAATGTGGGAACTGCTGGAAGGGAGTTAATTAACCATAGAAATGGAATCTCATTTAATCAGTAACACTGGGGAGAGACCGTTCACCAGTCCCGTGTGTGGGAAGGGATGACTGAGCAAACCAACCTCCGGAGACTCCAGCAGGATTACATATCCCATCAGGTGTTCGATTATGATGTCAATGCGGCTGTTAATCCCAACCAGTTGCCTGCTGCATAGCGTCAGTCAGAGTCATACAACATGAAAACAGGCCTGTCAGTGCAACCAATCCATGCTGAACATACTGCCAAACTAACCCATTCCCGTCTGCCTCCTCCTGTACCCGCTGAGTGGTGATAATGCCCTTGTAGTTTTATTACTGTGTTGTTTATCCAAAGCACAGGTAATATTTTGGGGACAAAGTGTTCAGATCCTGGCATGGCAGATAGTGGAGTTTGAATTCAATAAGCACCTGGAATTGAAGAGTCTCGTGATGACCTGAAAAAGATGTGTGGAAAAACCCATCTGATTCACTCATGCCAGTTCGGGAAGCAACCTGCCACATTCATCTGCTCTGTCCCACAGGAGACTCCAGATGATTATACCGTGGTTGACTCTTAAATGCGGTCTGGGAAATAACTGACCTACTAGGCATGAATACATTTATTTTTAAAATCCTACTTTCCCATTCATGTTTGGAATGAATTGTCCATTAAATGCTGCAAACATTCCCTCATCAATTTTCCTCAGCAAGTTAATTAAACATGTAAAAGACCGTCCCTCAAAAAAATGCCGCACATGTCTTTTTTTTTAAAAAAAATCTCTCTTTTCATCTTAAACATATGCCCTCTCGTCTTGACATTCCCCTCCTGCGAAAAGGCCGCCATCGTTAACTCTAAACTTGTCTCTCAATAATTCATAAACTTCTGTCAGGTCGCCGTTCAAACCCCTAAGCTAGAGTGAAAACACTCTCAACTAGGAGAAAGTGAGAACTGCAGATGAGAGATCAGAGTCGGGAGTGTTGTGCTGGGAAAGCACAGCAGATCAGGCAGCATTTGAGGAGCAGGAGAATCGACGTTTCGGGGAAGAGCCTGGTGAAGGACACTTGCGCGAAAAACAAATATTTTCCTGCTCTTGGGATGCTGCCTTACCTGATGTGGTTTTCCAGCACCCCGATCTCGAATCTGAAAATACTCTCAGCCTATCCAGCCTTTCATTATAACTCAAACCTTCCACAGGCAACAAGCGTGTATACCTTTTGTGAACCTACACCAGCTGAATAATATCATTCCTACAAATGGGCGACCAGAACTGGACATAATATTCCAGAATACGCCTCATCAATGTCCTGCAAAACTTCAACATAACGTCCCAACTACTATACACAAAGGACTAAGCAATGAAGGGAAGTATGTTAAATGCCTTTGAACCGTCTTGTCTGTTGGTAATGCAAATTACAAGGAATTATGTACCTGCACACCGAGCTTCCATGCTCTCCAACGTACGCAAAGCCATATTCTTTTTGTTGTACCAAATGCAATATCTTCCATTTATCCAGATTGAACTCCATGTTACATTTTTCAGTACAACGACTCATTGGATTAAGATCCTTTTGAAACATAGATAATCTTCCTCACTGGCTAGAATTCTGGCGTCGCCTGCAAACCTACGAAGCATGCCTGCTGTGTGTTCCACTGTTTTCTCATATAGATCAATGATTCCTATTTACTTGTAGTGGCCGTGATTTAGCAGTGTGCAGATCATACAACAGGTAGTCATGCAATTAACCATGAGGAAGAAAGCCGCAGACTGCAGGGAGATATCAAACAATTGGAAATAGAACTGGTGAAAGCAATTCATTCCAGGGAACTGGGTGATAATGAAGCAAAATTAAACTTCAAGCCAGCTGCCCACGCTACAGTTACGTCACTCAGCTGTCTGAGCAAGATGCAATGTAGATTGCTGTTATTATAAACTGGAACAAATTTTCCCCTCTGCCCCGCCTTTGACCAGAAGCACTCCCAACCTCGGAATTGCTTACGCCTCTAAACCGTCATAGAAACACTGTGCTTTCTCCGGTTGCGTCACTTGAGCCATCGAGTATCTCTGCAACCTCATTCCCATCTTGATATCAAGTTGGTTATTTGCGACTGCGCCACTCAGTTCCTCTGATTCTGGGGCTGGGAAATGGGACTATGTGGCAGCACTGGTTACTGCCTTGTGTGGGGAAACTCGTGAAGTAACCGATGTTAAACTGCATTGCTATTGAAGTATACATTTCAACAAAAATTTGGTAAAAACAATGACTGCAGATGCTGGAAAACAGATTCTGGATTAGTGGTGCTGGAAGAGCACAGCAGTTCAGGCAGCATCCGAGGAGCAGTAAAATCGACTTTTCGGGCAAAAGCTTTTCATCAAGAATTCAGGCAGAGAGCCTGAAGGGTGGAGAGATAAGTGAGAGGAGGGTAGGGGTGGGGAGAAAGTAGCATAGAGTACAATAGTTAAGTGGGGGAGGGGATGAAGGTGATTGGTCTGGGGGGAGGGTGGAATGGATAGGTGCAATCGAAGATAGGCAGGGAGGATAAGTCCGGACCAGTCATGGGGACAGTGCTGAGCTGGAAGTATAGAACTAGGGTGAGGTGGGTGAAGGGGAAATGTGGAAAATGTTGAAGTCCACATTGATGCCCTGGGGTCGAAGTGTACCGAGGCGGAAGATGAGGCGTTCTTCCTCCAGGTGTCTGGTGCTGAGGGAGCGGCGGTGAAGGAGGCCCAGGACCTCCATGTCCTCGGCAGAGTGGGAGGGGGAGTTGAAATGTTGGGCCACGGGGCGGTGTGGTTGATTGGTGCGGGTGTCCCGGAGATGTTTCCTAAAGTGGTCTGTTTGGAGAAGCCCAGTCTCCCCAATGTACCAGAGACTGCACTGGGCGTAACGGATAAAATAAATGTTATTGGTGGATGTGCAGGTAACAAAAGCTGCACTGTCCCCGGAATCTTTGATGTTTTGTAGAAATCTATTGATCTCAGCCTTCAACACATTAATGATGGAACCACCACAGCCACTGGGGGAACTGATGTTAAACCGCCAGCCCATTCTGAGTTCCCACATATCTGCAACTGTTCGCGAAGCACTGATATTGTGCAGTTGGTGCGCTGCCTAACATTTCTTATGACACTGTACTTATTGAATGCGTTTAGTGGGTTCGTCTGTGGGTTGCCGTGATCGTATAGTAGTTAGTACTCTGCGTTGTGGCCGCAGCAACCTCGGTTCGAATCCGAGTCACGGCAGTAATCCCTCTATGTCTCCCAGTCTTCTGTGACGCCCACATGAATCAGTTGTTTCAAAGTTTTGATTATTTTTCCTTCAAGTGAAAGTGCAAACACGTAACTTCAGCAAACTGCACATTGTGTTTGTGTTGCAATGAAAACCATTATGTAGAGTTGTTCCTGACTGATATGTTTATTTAAAGCAGGAATCTGAGGAAGAAAACAAAATAAACCTATTCAGATCTGAGTGCAGAGACATTTCCAGCAGAACTACTGAGTTTGTACACCGTCGACCCGCGTTTGGATGCATTGAATTCGGGTTGGTGGGCGCAGCTTGCTTTCACGAGGCGGAGTTCCCAGTGTGTAAAGCCGTTACACATGATACAGATAGTGTTCAATGTGATGGTACATTTGCTCAGTGGTTCACACTGCTCTTAAGTCTGTAGGTTAGGTGGATTGGCCATGTTATATTGCGCTGATGTGTCCAGGGAGTGAATTCAGTAAGTTAAGTGAATTAGCCATGGGTAACGCGGTGATAAGGTCAGCAGTCACACGATACCAGGTTTTATTCCAGCAGGTTTATTTGAAATCACAAGCCAGAGGGCTGCGGGGATAGAGACAGGAGCTAGGTCTGGTTGAGATGCTGTTCAGAGTCTCCCTATAGACTCGATTGGCTGAACTGTACTTTCTGCATTGTAGGGGGAATCTGTGATTCTATCAGAGAGGACACTGCCAGTATTTACTGGGCTGCTAAGACATTGGAGAGGATGCTGACGGTATTTAGTGGGGATGGAATTTTATTGATTTGTGTTTTGGAAAATTTGAAACTAAACCAAGGAAAACCGAATGGAAGTTTTGCAGAGTATATGAGGTTTGGAGAGAGTAAATATGTGACAAATTCACTCTTTCAAGTTCATAAATTTCTGAAAGTCAAGATTTCAAAACCATCGATGTAGGACAAAGACATAATGGGAGCAGAATTTCTGTCACTCAGACAATCCGTTTCCAAAATATTTGGAAAGGCACATTTAGAGACACAGAAGCAGTGAGTTTCACCAGGTGAGAGATAGCCTGTGGCCAGGTAAAAGTGTAAAGGAGGGTGTAGGGGCTAGAATGTGCGAGGAAACAATATCTAATTTGGACGACTTCAGGTGCAAAGGAATATCGGAAACGTCTGCTGCCGAGTAAGATTCAGCAAAAAAAACCTCATAGTTTTGAAAGATTTCTATTAATATTCCACATGAAGCATTATAAATGGAACTGAGCAGATTTTGTCTATTGTCTAGGACAGCTATTCCATAATGAATAGGAAGTGACCCGTCTCTTGGAGATCGATTTCCAGCTTTAATCCCATGCCTTAAAGATGGGAGGACGATCGCCATGATGTTGGGTTCATTTCATACCATTGAAATCTGCCAAAGTAACTGAGCATCAAAACTGCCATCTTGTTTTGTAGTTCAACCTTCTGTTTTTCTCATCAGTATTTTCTTTAAGCTGAAATAAATTCGGAGCAAAATTGAATGCAACATTTAACGTGGACGATCTTGCTCTTGCCCTTCATTGCACCGGAGATTTGTGATAAATCGATACCTCATCAAAGTCGAAATAAGGCAATTTGATTCTGTTGTCAGTTACATTGGGAAAATGAAAAGGAGTGCAAACGTTTCTTTTCTCCTTTCATTCCATCTTGACGTTCTATGAATTTACATCGAATGAAAGGAGTACAAATAAGGAGAGATGAGGTGCAATAGTTTATCCAGTGGGATTGTGAATTTTAATGTAACACTCCACACAAAGTTCTGATCAGTATTCTTAACAGACAATTGAATTGGAACCGCAGAAAACTTTTCCAATTAAACGAATTTTTCATTATTTCACAACCTTTTGCTGTGTGAATCATACCGCGATCAATCATCCAGCGTGATCACCAAGTTGGCAACAATATTAGACCCACCAATTTTCTTTAGCAATCACAACATCTGCACATACCCATCCTCGGCGTGCCCAGTGCCATTTGTTGTATCCAGGTCACAGCACATTTCCTGGTAATGAAATTATGAGCTTAGTTCCTGATCTGTCTGATCAGTTTGAGAAACCTTTTCTATTACTTCATTCCATCCCCTCAGAATTCTAAAGGTATCAATCAAATAGGGCGTTAGACCAAATGATGTAGGAATGGAAGTCGGCCATTCAGCCCATTGAGTCTGCTCCACCATTCAACGAACTCATGGCTGATCTGATAATCCTCAACTCCATTCTCCAGCATTGCCTCGACCAAGCTTAATCGTTTTTATGGTTAAATATCTGTCTGGCACAGTTTGAAAATACACAACAACTCAGCCTCAACAACAATTTCGGCAAGGAGTTCCACCGATTCACTGGACCCTGAGCAAAGAAATTACTCCTCATTTCTAAATGAAATCGGCAATACCTAATTCTGAGTTCATGTCCTCTGGTGCTCTCCTCATACCAGAGGGTGAACCACCTGCCCGTATCTACCCTGTCAAGATCCCATGAATCTTGAACGTTTATAAATGTTACTATGTGATTATAGAGCTCCCCTCCCCCTCCTTTGTTTCAAGGAGAAAAATCCCAGCCTAACTAATCATTCCACGAAGCTCCATTTCCTCCAGTGTTGACAACATGTTCATTAATCTCTGCTGTCCCCTTTAGCGTCCTTACATATTATTACGGCAGGTGGAGACATTTATGCGAAGAAACGGTTGAAATTTCAAGCACAGACGGCAATTGGATCTTGAAATCAGACAGTGACTGGAATCAGATTGGTCCACATAAGGACGAAATAGAGTAATGATCACTCTGACAAATGAGAATTTAATCATATCTCTTTGACATTCAATAACTTTACTGTAAACAAATTACCCCGTGTAATCGTCCACAGAGCTATTATTTCGGGGGATAAAACTTATAGAAACTGGCTACATAAACACTTTGACAACAATAACATGTTCTTGAGACATTTTTTGATTATAAACTCAACTCATTGTTCTGTGAATCCTACATCGTTTGCAAGGCACAAATGAGACGTGGAATATAACTCTCTCCATTTGCTTAGATGGGTGTAACTTCAATAACACTTAAGGAACTGGACACCGTCCACGACAATGCAGTCACTTGAGTGTACCCTCTTCAACACCTGCAATATTCATTCCCTTCACCGCTAAGGCACAATTGCAGCAAAGTTCACCAACTATAAGATGCACTGGAGTAAGTCATTCGGGCATTTTTGACAACCTTCAAAGCTCAACAGCTGTACTGACTATAAGGACAAGGTTGGAAGATGCAACAAAACGCCACCGTTTTCAAGTTCCCCTCCAAGGCCCATAGCACCCTGACTGGGAAAGGAATCAGTGACAAACTCATTAGTGAAACGGCCTTGATGGGCAAAGTTGCATACTTCAGCCTTCCATCTTTTATCTTACAATTTTAAGAAAAATGTTGATTTATGCCGTGACCAGATTTGTGCTCAGTCCTTTAGCTGTTCCCTGACCTGTTGGTTGCTAAAGTTCTGCTCTCATCCACAGCCTGTGGTCAACAACAGAAAATATCTGAAAATCCACTCAATCAACTAATTCCCCTCATGATTGGAGTGGTGTTGGAGAAGTACAGCAGGTTCGGCAGCATTTGAGGAGCAGGAAAAATGAACGTTTCAGTCAAAAACCTTCATCAGGAATGAAACTGGGAGCACATGGGATGGAGAGATAAATGGGAAGGGGGTGGGGCTGGGAACAAGGTAGCTGAGAGTGCTGGAAGTGGATGCGGGTGGGGGGTGAATATGAAATGTCAGAGAAGTAGGTGGAGTGGATAGGTGGGAATGAAGTTGCACGGGTGGGGCAAGTCAGGCGGACGGAGTTGAGCTGGAAGGTGGGAACTGGGGTAAGGTAGGGGGAGGGGAAATGAGGAAACGGGTGAAGTCCAAATTGATACCATGGTGTTGAAGGGTCCCGAGGCAGATGATGAGGCTTTCTTCCTCCAGGCATCGGGTCGTGAGGCAGTGGCGATACAGGAGGCCCAGGACCTTCATGTCCTCGGGAGAGTGGGAGGAGGAGTTGAAATGTTTGGCCATGGGGCACTGGGGTTGATTCTTGAGGGTATCCTGGAGATATTCTCTGAAGTGTTGTGTGAGAACACATCTCCTGTCTCCAACTTAGAGGAGACCGCATCGGGAGGACCGTATACAAGAAATGGCATGTGTGGAAGTGCAGTAGAATCTTTGATGGATATGGAAGCCTCCATTAGACCCTTGGACAGAGGTGAGGAGGTAGATGTGGGTGCAGGTTTTGCAATTCCTGCAGTGACAGGGAAATTTATATTTCCCTCAACACCCCTATCCACTTTTCACAAAGACTCTTTCCTCCACGACTACCTAGTCAAGTCCACGCCCTCCAAAAACCCACCCTCCCCTCACAGCACCTTACCCTGCCACCACAGGAATTGCAAAACCTGCACCAACATCTTCCCTCTCACATCCTTCCAAGGCTCCAGTGAGCCTTCCACGTCCATCAAATATCCGTGTGCACTTCCACACATGTCATTTATTGCATCTGTGCTCGCCATGCGGTCTCCTCTACATTGGGGCCAACAGACACATTCTCGGAGAGCGCTTCAGAGAACATTTCCAGGGAACCCGCAAAATTCAACTCCAACGCCCCCTGACCAAAAACATCAATTACCACGTCCCCGACTCTCCCAAGGACATGCAGTTCCTGGGTCTCCTCCACCGCCATTCCCTCACCACCAGACGCCAGATATTCCACTTCGGGACACTCAACCCCAGGACATCAACGTGGTCTTCACCAGTTTTGTCATCTCCCACGGCCAACTTATCCGAGTTCCAAATTTCTAACTTGGCACCATCCTACTGACCTGTCCCACTTGTCTATCTTCCTTTCCACCTATCCATCCACCCTCTTCTCCGACCTATCTCCTTTAACCCATCTCTATCCACCTCTTGCACTCTCAGCTAAATTGTTCCCAGACCCAGTCCTCCCGGTTATCGCTCCACCCACGAGGCTCCCAGCTTTATTCCTGATGAAAGGCGTTTGCCCGAAACGTTATTTTTTTCTGAAACTCGGATGCTGCCTGACCTGCTGTGCTTCTTCAGCACCACTCTAATCATGGTTCTGATTTCCAGCACCTGCAGTACGCACTTCCGTCCATCTGATTCCCCTGTCCATTGATCTTGAATAGACCGTTGCTAAATTTCCAGCATCGTTTCCCTGCTTTTATATTCCCACCTGCGGTCAAGAACATCGAGACCACTAGATCCCTTGTCCAATCACTTTCAAACATTCGTGAATGTCTACTCTAATTTCTCTTTTATTACTTTAAACCAGTCAGTATTCACACTTTTCTCATTGTGAGTCCTCAAATTCATTCTCACCCACTTCACTGGATTGAATTCCCTTCAGCACATTTTCTTGCCAATTGTTTCCAATCTCCCTGCAGTCTATGCCTTTCTTCCTCATGGTTAAAGACATAACTAATTGTTACCTGATTTGCAAACTGCGAAATGATGGCCATGACAAATAAGTAAAAATCCTTGACCTGTATGGGAAAACAATAGAACTCATAGAAGCCATGGTTCATAAGCTTGCAGAGGACAGCAGAATTGGAGACTGTAAAGAAGGTGATCTAAGGTTCCAGAAGGATCTTAATCCATTGCGTCTTTGGGCTGAAAAATGTCACATGAAGTTCAATCTGGATAAATGGAAGGTATTGCATTTTGCTACATCAAATATTAGTAGTGCTTATACAATTAATGACCGGCATTGCATTGTGTTGTGGAACACGGAGGCCAGGAATGCAAGTACATAATTCTTTTTAATTTGCTTCATATATAGACAGAATAGTTGAAAAAATGTCATCTTGCCTTCGTTGCTCTGTCCTTTGAGCGTCGGAGTTGGTACGTTATGTTGAAGTTCAATAGGACATTGGGTGATGCGTCCTCTGGAAAAGTGTGTCCAGTTCTTGTCTCTCAGGAATAGCAAGGAAATTATTCAGCGGGAGTAGGTTTAGAACAGGTATACCAGCGTATGGCTAGTGGGGAAGGTTTGTGTTATAACGAAAGGCTGGATAGGCTGAGACTACTTTCACTCGAGCACTGGAGATTGAAAGGCGACCTGATAGAAATTTATAAATTATTGACAGTCCGGCTGGGGTTAACTGTAACAGCCTTTTCTCCAAGGAGGGGCACTTCAAGACGAGGGGCACTTCAAGACGAGAGGGCAAATGTTTAAAGTGAAAAGAGGGATTTAAAATAAGACATGAGAGGCTTTTTTTAACAGAGGATGGTTTATGTGTGCAATTCACTTCCTGAGGCAGTGATGAATGAATGTACATTTACAATATTTACAGGATATTTGGATTGATAAATGAGTTGGAAAGTATCAGTGGGATTAACAAAAGCTATTCATTCATGCCTAGTACATAATTTATTGTCCAGAGGGAAGATCAGAATCAACCACGATATTATGGATCTGGAATCACATACCAGCCAGACCAGATAGGTAAGGCAGTTTCCTTCCCTATCAGGCATTAGTGAATCAGATCTACTGATTCAACATCATTATTAGACTCTAGGTAATTGTTTAAATAAAATTCCAGCATCTGCCATGCCAGGGTTTGAACCCGTGCCCACAGAATTATATCTGGACATTCATATTAACAATGCAGTAATAATATCACAAGGGCATTATTAACCCTCAGCAGTTACAAGAGCCATCAGATGCGACTCGTTCAGTTTGGCATTATGTACAGTATGAGCTGGTAGGAGTGAAAGGCCTGTTGTCATGCTGTGTGAGTCTATGACTTTGACGCTATGAAACTGGCAGCTGGTTGGGATTAACAGCAGCGTTGACAGTTTAATTGATCTCCTTCTGGGATATGTAATCTTGCTGGTAAATCTGGAGGTTCTTTTGCTCATTGAGCCCTTCCCATACACCGGACTGTTGAATATTCTGTCCCCAGTTTGACTGAGTAGATGAGTTTCCACTTCAGCAGGTAATTGGATCCCGCATTGCCCTGGTGTCTTTGTATCTACCCAGGATGAACGATTGGTTCAAATCATGTCAACGCAGACGTAAGTCCCGTTGTCCATGTTGTGAATGTGTTTTTATTCTTCCTGATACACCCACAGGGTGTGGATGTCGCTGGTCAGGACAGCATTTGTTGTTCATCCTGATTCGCTGCTGCCTCGCTGCTCGAGAGACATGGATTCGATCCCAGTCTCGTGTGACTGTGTGCAGTTTGCACATTCTCTCTTTGCTTGTGTGAGTTTCCTCCCACAGTCTGTCGGTGTGAAGGTTACTGGGATCAGTCATGGGAAATGAAGGGGAATGGAATAGGTATGGAGTGTGGGTCTGATAGGATGTGCTTCAGAGGGATAGTGTCGACTGCAAGGGCTGAATGGCCTGCTTTCCCACACGGTTTTCATTCTCGGATTAAGGGTCAGCTATTTTGTTCAGGTCCTGGAGACACAAGTCGGCAGGATTGGGTAAAGATGGTAGCATCCCCTGTATAAGCGACATGTATGAATGGGATTGCAGGAAATTAAAGGCATGTTCTCTGTTCCTGAGATCAGGCTTTCATTCCAGGTTTTATTCATCGAACTTTAACATTACCAGTTCCATGTGTGAGTCCCTAAGGATGACTAGTTTATTATATCACCACAACACCACCTTCTCCAGGTTGCAGTATTTATTGGGAACAAGAAGCTGATTCTGAGCTGATGCGAACAAAAGCAGATGCCAATGTCAAAACCAATGATCCAAATACGAAAATGAAATTTCAAACCTTGCCACACCAAAGTTAAACTCTCCACACACTTTAGATGCACCAATCGGCTGTCTCAGCAACATGTACTGTTTATGGTCATAATATTATAAATGGGGGCAAGTATTCCCTTCCGCCCCGCTTTTGACCAGAAGCTGTCCCAACCTTGGAAATACATGCACCTCTCTCCTGTCATTCCATCCCAGTTTCCAATTGGATCTTCGTGCATGCTTCACACAGTTTCTCTGATTCCGGGTCTGGAACTGGAATGATGTGTGATTGCATGCAGCAATTGGTCCTGCCTTGTTTGGGCAAAGTGATGAAGTAGCCGATATTCAAATATAATGCTATTGAAGCATACGTTTTAACAATATTCTGCACTCTGCCAAGAGTTGGAGAGTTTCGTTAATCCCATTCTCCTGTACTCTCATTCATGGAATCTCCACAGTCTCTGGGGACGCTAAAGTTAAAGATTCGGTTCATTCTGCGTTCCCACATGCCTGTCGCTCAGTCCTGATATTGTACATTCTTCTTGACATTTCCTCTGCCACCATACTGGTTGCAGTTTATAAGTGTAGTCTGTGGAATGCTATAACCGTTTAGTAGTTCGCATTCTGCATTGTGATTGCAGCGACCTCAGCTCAAATCCACAGCATGGCGGTCAGTTCTCTCAAAGTTTTACTTTTGGTGTAACACGGTCAGAAATTAATCGTTTTTACAAGACAATATTCTCCGAGGTGATGATCTGTTTTCCATCGAATTTTGCTCTCTGATGTTTCTGCGTTTCATGTATCAGGATTTAAACCCAGAAGTTCTCGAAGATGTCTCTCCCTCGCACTCTCCCAAACTCTCTTTTCCATCCCTCATCCCATTTGACTGAGGCATTGCACAATCTAACATACACTTTCACGTTGTTACCATCCAGTCTGTGCCGTTGCTCTCACTGTTGCCCCAATCTCTTCATTGGCACCTTCAAATCATTCGATCCGTTTGGATACCTTGGCTGTGAGATCAATTCTCTTTTAGCAGCTTTTACTGACATGGACAAGAGATTATTGGAGTGTGAGGCTCAATAAAAGAGCATAAGGAATAATTGGGGATAAGAGACTCTATTGGAAAAGATCCCCCATGAGGGCTTTCTGCGATAGCCTAGTGGTATTATCGCTGGATTGTTAACACAGCAAAGCCAGGTAATATTCTGGGCAGAAGGGTTGGATTCTCACCACACCACGATGATGATAGTATGTGAATGCAATCAATGCCTAGAATTAAGAATACGTTGTCTGAAAAACCCATGTGTTTCACTGACGTCCTTGAGGGAAGGAAACTACCGTCCTTTTCTGGTCTGGCGTCCACGTGACTCCAAACCGGAAGGCAATAAGTGCTGCAGAGCTACCCCCGATGCTGTTACAGAATAGAAATATGTTCATTCGGCTCAGTGCTAGAATTGTCCAGGGATGAGATCGCACTGGGAACGTTGCAGGAGAGATTCACTCGGATAGTGTCGTAACCGAAATTGTACATTGAAAAATACCTTGATTGTTTGCTAATCTCCGATCTGTTAGAATGACCATGTGAGCTTCACTTCTTTCATATGTAAAGTGGAAAACTTTTTTTATTTTAAAGTTTCATTCTCAGGTGAAGTTTAACAACTGGTGTCTGCCCCCATGTGCTGCTGTCTGTTTCATAATGTTTAGAATGATTCTAATTTATAAAAATGAGTTACCAGACACTTACACGGATTCATGCAGTTTTTGAGCAAAGTACAATGTAACTCTGCAAGTCCAAATTCACCCCACAGACGTATGTGTGTGTGTGTGTGTGCATGTGTGTGTGTGAGTGTGCGTGCACACGCGCGTGCGCACTCGTGTATAGGAGGGTCTCTGTTTGTAGATAGGGCAATGGGATCACCTGTACTGTGACATGAACCCAATGACCATGGGTACCGAATTCAGCTATCAGTCTCTGCGGGGGCACTTTTAGCTGCTGCCTGTTCCGAAGACCGCCTTAGAGGATTGTCACCCAAAGATCCGAAGTCGAATATCCTGGATCACTGAAGTGTTCTCCAACTGGGAAGGGGCACACCTGTCTATTGATTGATGTGCATCGCCCATTCCGTTGTCATAGCCTCTGCTCAGCTTCACCAATGTACCATGTCTTAAATCATTCTTGCCTGCAGCGTGTTTTTTTTTTAGATGAGCGTCAGTCTAAACATTATGGCATAGACGCAGCACACCCGGACTAACACCTTCAACATGTTACCTGTACTGACACTAATTGGTAAAGCCCACCAGAGAATGTAACTGTTAAAAGAAAGTTTTTCGATTTACATGAGAAAGAAATGAACCTTACATAGTCATTCTAACAGATGGAAGACTTAACAAGCAATCAAGGTATTTTTCCAATGTATAATTTCAGTGACATTACACTGTAACCATTCGCTATAAATTCTGTACCTTACCGCTGTGTACTCCACAGCCACCTGATGAAGGAGCAGCTCTCCAAATGCTATTGATTCCATTAAACCTGTTGGACTATAACCTGGTGATGTGCGATTTTTAACTTCGTTAAAGAATGCGGATCCCACCAATAAAATAGCGACGAAGAAGCATTTATTCTCTCTGACAGTTCTGGATCAGTGGACCTTCTTGTAGCAGACTGTTGAGGAAGTGTCATTAGGTGTAATGAGGCTGAGATCGGCAGATCTTCAAACAGCAAAGACATCAAGCGTTATGGCAAAAGGCAAGAAAGTGCAGTTCAAGGTTTTCAGATCAGACATGAAACCATTCAATAGCGGAGGAGGCTTGATAGTCTGAATGGTATCTGTCTGTTCCTAAAATTGTTGGCCTTAATATGAAGCTGCAAAACCGACCTGAGTAAAATGTGCCAAATTTAAAACAGCGTGGTCCCCCGGAGCACTGAACCGAGTTGAAATGTACAAAGAAATACACACAAAGGGCAGACAATATTGGGTAATTGATCCGTAGTGATCAGTATACCAAGAAAAACAGGAAAGCCGATAGTCAGTATCTACATTGAACCTGGCTCCACGAGGCATGTAGTTAAATCTCACAAACCACTGTTCCCCTTCCGTTTTCCTGACGCCCCCTCCATTCATGTTTTAAACTGATTGAACGTCAGGCAATTGCAGATGACATTGCTGATGTGGATCTGCAGCATATAGAACATTAGAGCGCAGTACAGGCCCTTCAGCCCTCGATGTTGCGCAGCCCTGTCATACTAATCTGAAGCCCATCCCATCTCCACTATTCCATATACGTCCATATGCCTCTCCAATGACGACTTAAATGCACTTAATCTTGGCGAATCTACCACCGTTACAGGCAAAGCATTCCATGCCCTAACTGCTCTCTGAGTAAAGAAACTACCTCTGACATCTGTCTTATACCTTTTTCCCCTCACTTTAAAGTTGTGAATCTCGTGTTTGCCATTCCCAAACTTGGGAAAAAGACTTTCCATGTCCACCCTATCTGAACCTCTGATTATCTCATGTCTCTATTTAGTCACCTTTCAGTCTTCTCTCAAACGAGGACAGCTTCAAGGCCCTCAGTCTTTCCTCGTAATACGTTCCTTCCATATCAGGCAACATGCTAGAAAATACCCTCTGCAGCCTTTCCAAAGCATCAACATCCTTCTTATAATGCGGTGACCAGAACTGTTGACAATACTTCAAATGTGGCCGTACCAGATCTTTGTACAGCTGCAGCATAACCTTCTGATTCCAGAATTCAATCTCTTTATTAATGAAGGCCAAAACACTGTTTTCCTTCTTAACAACAACCCTGTCAATCTGGGTGGCAACTTTCAGGGATCTGTGTGCATAGACACCGAGATCTCTCTGCTCATCTGCACTACCAAGAATCTTACCATTAGCCCAGTACTTTGCATTCCGATTACTCCGTCCAAAGTATATCACCTCACACTTGTCCACATTAAACTCCATTTGCCACAACTCAGCCCAGCTCTGCAGCCTATCTATGTCTCTCTGCAACCTACTGCATCCGTCGTCACTGTCCACAACTCCACCGACTGTAATGTTGTCCGCAAATTTACTAACCCACCCTTCTAAGCCCTCATCCAGGTCATTTATAAAAATGAAGAATAGCCCTGGACCTCACATCGACCCTTGCAGAATGCCGCTCGTAACTGGACACCAAGATGAACATATTGCATCAACAACAACACTCTGTTTTCTTTCAGCAAGCCATTACTGTTCCAACCTGCTATCTCTCCCACAATTCCATTCCTCCGCATTTTGTATAATATCCTACTGTGGGGAACCTTATCGAAAACCTTGCTGAAATCCATGTACAGCACATCAACCTGCTTACTCTCATCCAGCTGCTTGGTCACTTTGTCAAAAAACTCATAAGATTCGTTAGGCACGACCTACCCTTTACAAAGCCGTGCTGACTGTCCCTGACCAGATTTTACTTTTCTAGATGATTATGAATCCTATCTCTTATAACCTTTTCCAACGCTTTACCAACAACTGAAGTGAGACTCACTGGTCCTTAATTACCAGGGTTGTCTCCACTACCCTTCTTGACAAGGGAACCACATTTGCTATCCTCCAGTCCTCAGGTACTATTCCTGTAGACAATGATGATTTCTAGATCAATGGCACAGGCTCGGCAATCTCTTCCTTTGCTTCCCAGAGGATCCTAGGATAGATACCATCCGGCCCAGAGGACTTATCTATTTTCACACTCTGCAGTATTTCTAATACCTCTTCCTTGCGAATCTCAATCTCTTCGAGTCTAGATGCAAGTATCTCTGTATCCTTCTCGCAAACATTTTTATTTTCTATAGTGAACACTGTCGACAAATATTTATTTAGTGTTTCCCATGTCTCCTCTGACTCCACACACAAGTTCCCACTATTATTCTTGATTGGCCCTAATTTAACTCTCGGCATTCTTTTATTCATGACATACCTATGGAAAGCCTTAGGGTTAACCCTGATCCTATCCGCCAACAACTTCTAATTTCTCCTCCTGGCTCTCATATCTCCTCCTGGCTCTTCTTAGCTCGCTTATTAGTTCATGCAGGGAAACGATTCTGTCAGCTGCACATCATTCTACTTCGAAATATCAAGCAGTATTTCATATTGATTACTGTAAACGTTAATCTTTAACAAGCCATGACAGTGAAGTCACTGAATCCTCATCACTATACGACCAGGGAAGATTTCTGTTAAAATCACCCTGGACACCATGAGATTCGCCATTCTATTCTCCCATCCTTCTCTGCGTGATCCCCTCGGCCCTATTCCGGTCTTGTTGGTTGGTTTACAATACTGAGGCTATCCAATCATCTTTGCATTTCAGTTTCTAAAGGATGAGACCTTCTCTCTGAGCTGGCTATGTGCTTGCTCAGTGGTGATATCAATGTCCTTGTAAACTAGAAAAGGGCATGAAATAGGCCATTCCTGTTTTTTATTCCAAGAACTTGAGGCAAACCGTTCGGCTGGACAGGAAATAGTGTGCGTGAGCACTGATAAAGTTTGACAGCAAGAACGAGGTGAGTTAGTATAAACTACAGAGTAATGGGGAAACAATGTGCAAGGAACACTGGGACGGGAGGGTCTGAATGCTTCCTTTCTTTGCTGTATCCAGACATTGGTGTTGAACTCTGAAATGGGACAACATCAGGCAAGTCGGTGAAATCTTACTTTCTCCTTGTTTTCTACCGAGGCCTGTATCACACGTGGGGAAATGTGTCTGCGTGCTTCAGTCTATGGGTAAAAATGGGGTTCAGTTCCCATCTCAAACTTTAATCCCATTTATTATGTTTTACGAGACTAAAACGTTCCAGAGAAATTAGCATTCAGGTGAAACGTCAGAGCTTACAGTTTTACAGACCAAGTACTGGGAAATGAGATGAAGGGACCCATTTCCGTGCTCTAAACACTCGGTAATTCACTCATTTTTGAGGGGAAACATGTCTGCAGTGACATAATTCCAAAAACTGTGTTACGAAGAAACGGTGCAACTGCTTCTGCCCTCATCCCTGGTGGTCTAGTGGTTAGCATTCAGCGCTTTAACTGAGTGGCCTGGGTTTCGTTACCGTTCAGGAAACAGGACTTCTTGTTCCTGATGGAGAGAGCGCAGCTCTACCAGGAATCTGTTTCATGCCTTAGATCAGTCAATACCCCAGCTCATCAAAGAAGGGCAAAGTACCTTCCCTCTCTCTGCACAGTCGGACAGTTAATCCTTCATTCTCCTCTGATTCCACTTCCCAAAGAGTCTCAAAATATTGTCAAAACTGAGTCTGA